>NC_135550.1:21631675-21889175 GCF_964340395.1 Glandiceps talaboti
TATCCTGCTGTTAATTGCCTACAAATAAATATCAATGCAATCCATGTCACGTATACATTGTAAATTATACACAACTCTTCTTTAATAGCTGCAATAATCGTACCGTTAGTTTTGATTCATTATCAAAGCTCTTTTTAAATGTATGCAATACCGTTTATAGTGAAGTTAGTTTTCCTACTAAACCACTTTTCTACAAAGACAATAAGGCGTGATATATATATATTCTAAATTGATTTATTTAGTCAAGAAAAGCAAACACTTCAGACATTTACAATTATATGTACTCGAGAACCAATATATATACAGCACACACACAAATAAAATCTTTTACTTTATTCGTCATAGATAGAAAAAAAATTATGAATTTGTTATTCCTATATTAAAATGAATCTAAATACATCTAAGTGCAAAGATAAGTACTTTGAAACTTGTCATATAGATGTTGGTTGTTTTGTTGGTTATGTAAATTACTACATGCTGGTAGTGAATTTGTGTTTAGTTCGGGAAAAAAAGGAATACAACAAATTGTATGGATTTGCAATCTCATACACATTTGTACTGGTATCACAAACTATTACATTTCATTCTACCATTGACACATTTGTGTTATTTCAGTATATTAATATGTTCTTGTTGTTAAAGGTTCAAACACTAAAATTGGAAAGTATGATTTACAACAGCTATCATTATCTGTAGTTTGCTCAAACACATAACACAACTTGAGTAACACACATATTTCATCTTTGGCAAATACATTTCACATTAGCTATACTACACTTACAAACAACTAAGGACATGAACTCATAGGGTATGTAATAACGCTAAACTATTGCATACAAGAGTTAATTTCTAATCAAGGCATGCACAAATATAAACTGTAATTGAAATGATTGTAATTATTTTAATCTGAGACCTATGTAAAACTAATTGCCAAGTAGTTTAATTGTATGACACTTGTCTTGGTGATGAATGGATGAAGTGTCATGATCCTTATTGTAAGGCATAAACACTGACAATTTCTATTCTCATTTTTTTTATAATACTTAATGCAAATACACCTTGAATTACATGGATGGCAGATTAAAATTGGACGGTTCATTCCTTACAGAAGTTAATTTTCTGCTAGTTGATATAATAAAGATATGCACACATGTTGTATCAACCATACTTCAACTACCAGACTGAACTGTTAAATGACATCTGTTACAGCAAATTAACATTCTTATTACTAAGTTATATTACTAATACCAAGATGACCACCACCAGTGTCATTGTCTCATTAGTTTTTGTTATATAACACTTTATGTAATGTACTTTATGATTATCATGTTTACTCTCACTTGTTCACTACCCTTTCATTGGTACTATCTATTGTGTAAATGTCTTTATTTAGTATTATTTTATTTAACACATTTATTTCCATGGCAATCAAATACTGTGTGAAGTAACTGACATATCAAATATTATCAAACGTAAGGCATTTATGGAATATCATGATGCAAGTTGATTTTTGTAAAAATAAAACGAGAAAGTTAAATCAGAAGTTGAAAAAGTGATTACATTTGAATACTGACATGAATTACATGTAATGTACTACTGTCAACCACACACTTTAATAAAATAGACCTATAAGAAGAAGTCTCAACATATGATTTTTAAGATTATAAACACAACAGCCAGATTATTTACGTTGTACTATCACACAGAGAAATATATTGCATGCATTGTATTAGTCTTTGAGATTCAGGAATTAACACTAAAGCCAACAAGACTCTATAAGGTAAATCACTAATTTATTGACTTTACAATATTTCCATAAACAGATAAGAAAGTACTGGGTACAAAGGACAGAGACTGATTTCAAGGAATGTGAAAATATAGAATGTATTGCATAGATAGAATTATGGACGGATAGCATTTAGCAATTTTCTTCAAGAATCAAGAATCAACTCTAACTGTTTTTCTTAAACTTAAAGGCAACAAAACAGTATTTCAGTATTTTGCAGATACCAAGAGAGAAAAAAAGTCTACTTTGGTAGTTCTTTCATACTGCATTAGTGTAAAAAAATTGATTTGTAATTAAGATTAGTTGTAATTCTGAGTACCAAAGAAACAAACTAAGGACTCTTGTACGTTCAGCAAATTATGGTCTGTAATTTACCTCTCGGTGGACTTCTATGTACTTTTATTAATACTCAAAAATGGACGGCAAAGTAAAAGAAATCAAATCACATGTATTATCACCTGCGTTATTAATGAAACTTAAAATCTTACAGTTACATGCATATATGCGAATAGCCCTTTTCATACCCCTAAGCAGGCATTGTGTTTATCAGACACTTTCTCTTCTCCCCAGATGATAAATTGTTTACATGCACACAGTGTAGGATCATTAGGTATACAAAAAATTCTCATGACAAACCTTTGTCGTGGACAATGTTAATGATTCATGATTTTCAAAGTTTTGACCCTGAAAACTTGTCATTTTATCCCTTGTTGATACTGTTACCATCACTTGTGGTATGATTCATCATACATCATTTATTAATGCTATGTATTCAATAATAGACACACAAAACATTTTGCATACATTGTAGCCATTTACAAAATCATACAACTAACATTAAGCTATAATGCAAAATTTGCATACTGTTTTTATGGTAATGTCGATATGTATTGTTATGTTATGTTAATTTTACAGCCACATCTTGAATTTGAAGAAGGCCTGCATGTCAGGATCATCTGGTTTCTTGTTATTGACACCAGCATACACATTCATCAGTAACTGACTCTTAAACTTGGCATCAAGGATGTCAACATACTTCTCAAGAGCACCTGAAAAATAAATACAGAACATATTTGTTTTTAAATATCATGATTTATTGTGAATTCTGTGCTACCTTATCCACTTGGTTACTCAAATCACAGCATATTAGGATTCTGATAATATCACCATGGCAACATGTTATCACGCAAATTGTGACAATGATGTTCACCCTTTTGGTATGAGAAATTGTTATGATTTGATGCCAATACATACAGTAATATTAACAGAACCTAATTGCCTAGTAATGAGACACACAGAAATTACTCTCACTCAGAGTGCAGTATCATTCTTGCATATGTTGGCAGAACACATTGCATATTACTCACAAGAATAACTTTCATACACCTTACTATCATTTGTGAGGCTGTGGGGGTTCTGTAATAGTTCCTCACTTCCTGTTCATGGCATTTTTACTGACAAAGTACATACTATTAGGTTTGCAATATCCTCTTGAAATTGAAAGAAAACTTACCTAGGCCCATAACTCTACCAACATACATAGATTCTGGGCAAAATTTAAAAAAACGTTGAACACAGTTTCCTTCACAAAATTTGAAATGAATAACAAATTCCCATTTGAAAATTATGAGACAAAAAATTCAGCCAAGTGGCTGTGCCAGTCTACTCCATATTATCAAAACACACTTACCTATGCCCATAACTCTACCCCATGCGATGAAATCACTTACCTATGCCCATAACTCTACCCCATGCTACTATCAATTCACACTTACCTATGCCCATAACTCTACCCCATACTATGAAATCACACTTACCTATGCCCATAACTCTACCCCATACTATCAAAACACACTTACCAATGCCCATAACTCTACCCCATGCTATGAAATCACACTTACCTATGCCCATAACTCTACCCCATGCTATGAAATCACACTTACCTATGCCCATAACTCTACCCCATGCTATCATGTGTTTCTCTAGTCTAGGGTCATCAAATTTTTCATTCTTCATCAGAAGTCGTACAATTTCACCATGGATATATGCATCATCAAATGAGGACTCTCCATCAGGAAATGGAAACTTGGAATAGACATCAACAGCTTTGAGTGGTTCACTATTCACTAACAATTCACCAAGTTCTATGTATGCATCATGGAGCTGAAATTAAAACAGGCAATTTGGCAAAATTAGATTCAGAAATACAAATCTTGAATACTTGTTTTGCTAGAGTAATTTATGATTAGGGTTTATGTCAATCAAAAAGAATAATGAACTCGTCACTATACCAGTAAACCGTTTATAAAAAGAAAAGAAAGGCTTGTTACCCCTGGTGACATTGTGATGACATCATTGTATAACATATGGGCTTCTGGGGAGTCTTTAGCCTCCCTAGCTAACACCCTAGCTAAACCAAGTCTTGGGAGATGACTCATTTTATTCAGAGGACCACTAGCTGGTGCTGCTTTGACTTCTTCTTTTGGCTTTTCCTGCACCTTTGCTGGCTCTGAAGAAAAGATAAAAAAAATTCATTACATCAGTGAATGAAATAATAAGAGTTGAAATAAAGGCAGATAAAATGTGAATAAATTCATAGTTACTGGCAACTGAATAAACCAGTAGGTGACACTGTAAAGAATATTCAATGTACATCAATTACTATGTTACAAATTACACACACAAAATACAGCACGTATGCATATGATATGTTACCTTTTACCTCACTGTGAACACAAATAAACAATTTTGTGTTTGAACCTTCCTTGTTTCATCCCACAGTGATGTTTATTTGGGTTCACAATGAAATAAAATGTATCATTTTGTATGCTTGCATGCTATCAGCGTTTTGTTTTATGTAATTTGTAAAATATAAACACTGTGTGGTGAGACATAAAAACAAATTGTGCTGCATAACTGAAATTCTATAGTCACTTGGTTTGGTAGTAATATCTGTAACAGCCATTTATTGCCCTCTTGTTTAAAACCCATGAAGTTTATCCTCTCTTCTCACCTGGACTTTTGGCTTCTGGTTTGGCTGCAGCTGCTTTGCCACCAGCTGCAGGTTTAGCAGCAGCACCTCCTCTAGCAGCGGCACCTCCCCTTGCTGCACCGCCACCTCTGGCAGCACCTCCCCTGGCTGCACCTCCCCTTGCTGCAGCCCCTCCTCTTGCAGCAGGAGCACCTCGTCCAGCTGCAGCAGCACCACGTCCACCTGTTATGCAATGACACAATAAGCAAAATTGGTGATACTGTTGCTATTGTACAGACTTCATATCAGAAATGAAAGACTTGATTTGCTGAATTACATAGTACAGATTTCTTGACAAAAGGGACCTTGTATAAATTGGAAATAAATAGTGTATACATCAGGCATATAGTCATGCAGTAACAATGGAAAAGTAATTTCAAATTTCATGTGACAATAATGAATATCATTTGCACAATTTGTCTCTGATGAGGGTATATTTATTACAGTATTCCGTAGTCTTGTATTTTAAAATAGCAGTTTGAAGTCAGTAATTTGAACTATCTTGCAACTCTGCAAAGATTGTATTTTCCTGAGTCACATCAACATTTTGCTTTATTTAGTCAATCTCTGTTATGTACAATTTTATACAAATATCTGATAAAAGCTTTGACATTACATTTTAAACACACTTTCTTCCAAAACAGTGTCTTCTACAACTATAATATCTCTCATATAAAATATTCATCTTACCTCTTGCTGCAGCACCACCTCTAGCTGCAGCACCTCCTCTGCCTGCTGCACCACCTCGAGCTGGACCTGCAGTACCCTTTGCTGCAGCTCCTGCTGGTTTGTTTTTCTCTTCTGCAGCCTTCTTTTCAGCTTCTTCTTTCTTTATTTTATCTACCCACCATTGTTGTTCTAAAGAGAGATTGGTGTAATTAATTTAGATTTTTAAACTGTCATAAAATGAAATATCTACTGCGATAATTGTTTGAAGGAAAGATTGGGGGGGGGGGGGAATAAAGATTTTATATATAAATTAGGAAAGAACTTCACAAAGTCTCATCAGAATTATTTAGTTACAGGGACCTGCTTCTAGCACTACATATTCCGTTTTCCTACAAATCATTAATGCATAAATTAATGTTACAGGTTTCTATGTACAATCAGTATATTTGACGGGAAAAGAAAAAGGGACACGTTAGAGAATAGAAACAACAAGTAATAACTTACTGATCAGTTGTGAGGGAGGATCTCCTCCTACACTGGGTTTACCTTCCATCTCCATACTAGCTCTGAATGATAACTGGGCATCTTCCAGTGCTTTCTTACCAGTCTCACTTGTTGGCTCATTCTCATGCATAGCTAGCTGAGCATTACCAAGTAGATACAGACTATGACTGTTACTAGGCTGTATTATCACCCCTGTCTCACAGGTCTGTAAAGTAGATCAGACTATGATTGTTACTGGGCTGTATTATCACCCCTGTCTCACAGGTCTGTAAAGTAGATCAGACTATGACTGTTACTAGGCTGTATTATCACCCCTGTCTCACAGGTCTGTAAAGTAGATCAGACTATGATTGTTACCGGACTGTATTATCACCCCTGTCTTACAGGTCTGTAAAGTAGATCAGACTATGACTGTTCCTAGGCTGTATTATCACCCCTGTCTTACAGGTCTGTAAAGTAGATCAGACTATGATTGTTACCGGACTGTATTATCACCCCTGTCTCACAGGTCTGTAAAGTAGATCAGACTATGATTGTTACAGGGCTGTATTATCACCCCTGTCTCACAGGTCTGTAAAGTAGATCAGACTATGATTGTTACTGGGCTGTATTATCACCCCTGTCTCACAGGTCTGTAAAGTAGATCAGACTATGACTGTTACTAGGCTGTATTATCACCCCTGTCTCACAGGTCTGTAAAGTAGATCAGACTATGATTGTTACCGGACTGTATTATCACCCCTGTCTTACAGGTCTGTAAAGTAGATCAGACTATGACTGTTCCTAGGCTGTATTATCACCCCTGTCTTACAGGTCTGTAAAGTAGATCAGACTATGATTGTTACCGGACTGTATTATCACCCCTGTCTCACAGGTCTGTAAAGTAGATCAGACTATGATTGTTACAGGGCTGTATTATCACCCCTGTCCCACAGGTCTGTAAAGTAGATACAGACTATGACTGCTACCGGACTGTATTATCACCCCTGTCTCACAGGTCTGTAAAGTAGATCAGACTATGATTGTTACCGGACTGTATTATCACCCGTCTCACAGGTCTGTAAAGTAGATCAGACTATGACTGTTACTGGGTTGTATTATCACACCTGTCTTACAGGTCTGTAAATACAGACTGATTTTTACTGGGCTGTATTATCACCCCTGTCCCACAGGTCTGTAAAGTAGATACAGACTATGACTGCTACCGGACTGTATTATCACCCCTGTCTCACAGGTCTGTAAAGTAGATCAGACTATGACTGTTACTGGGTTGTATTATCACACCTGTCTTACAGGTCTGTAAAGTAGATACAGACTGATTTTTACTGGGCTGTATTATCACCCCTGTTTTACAAGTCTGTAAAGTAGATAAGACTATGACTGTTTCAAGACTGTGTTACAAAAATTCTTCTTGCAATACAGCACTTTTCACAAGGGCTAGACATTAGTATGAGAGTAGAAAGTATTTTAAAGTTGTTTTGTATGCTGTAGTAATCATACTAAATTAGGTCTATCAACTTTGGTGACCTTTAACCCTGCATGAATGCCCTGGGTTAATAACAACGACAGTCATCTCTCCTTTAATTTTGCATTGTTTTTGAATACTTCAACACAAGGCCATAAATAAACTTATTTTTACCTTTTGTTGTAACTGTAATATCTGTGTACTTTGTGGTATAGTAGCTGATCTCATCAAAGCTGACAGTCGTTGACATCTCTGTGCAATCCATGTAGGATCAGCCTTCTTTGTCAGTAGTAGTTCTAACAATGTAGAATGACTGTCTAACAGTACCCACTCCATAGACTGATAGATGTCACCACGGGATACCAGGGTACACAGGTTTTTGGTTGCTATGATACCAGCACTGTAGTAAATAACATACATTTACACTGCATCACCGATCTGTTCTTTTCAATGTAAAAACTATGTTATTTTTTATAAGGATATTAGTACTTATTTCGGTGCAAGAATCATGAAGTCAAACTTTAGGACTATATACACATATCATTCTTCACACAGACTTTTACTTTTCCATTTTATATAGTACTGCAGTAAAACATTGATGTATTTTCTACCCTTAAACTTCATACTTACATTTGCTAACTGATGAAGACACAGTATAGAATGTCAAAGCTATAAATAACACTAAATGCAGTATAACCTAAGTAAGATTATTATCTACTACTTTAAAATACCAATGTATACAAGACGTTGTCTTTCAAAGGAACTTTCAGAAATTTGTTATAAATGAGGAAAGAAAGTGACACATGTAGGAATTTAACCCACATCCCCTAAGCACTAGTCAGAATGCTCTAACCAGCTGAACTTTCATACCTATGTAGTATTTCTTCTGGAGTCATAAATTTGTCTTGTGGTGTTTTAATCAACAGTTTGGCACACTGTACAAAACCTCTAAGTAGCTGGACATTGGATATACGCCATACGTCTTCAGAATGAAGTGCTGGTCCATCACTATGTGGAGGATACAACATAATAATCAAAGTCTTAGGTGAACCATAGTATACACAAGTACAAGCAACACATTGACTCTATAAAGGTGAAGTTGAAACTTTAAACTTGGTATTTCATTACATTAAAGAATAAATAACTAAAAAATAAGTAAGCTAAAAAATCTTGGAAAAAACAAAAATCACACACAAAAAAGAAAACATAAAAAAAAACCTACCATAAATGGTAATTTACCTTGATTTTTCTAAAAGTTGTTAGCCTGTATAACAGCAATGATAAGGTGTAGTTTGTACAGAAATATTTTGAGATTTGATATTTTTTTTGAAACATTTTGAAAAGACCCCAATCACATATTCATGGTGATTCCTTTGTTTTTTCCTACCCTTTATCTTTGACAGTGTTAGCAGCTTCTGTACACTGTTCAAGGAAATACTGTATTCCATCATGTAGATAGGTGATAGCCTCCTTACTTCTACTACCAGCACCACTAGGCTGAGTAGCAAGGGCCAGTCCAAGGTAGAACCTAAATAGAAAATGATAATATCATTACCAGATACCTTTACAAGGCACATAGAACATGGCAAATTAAGCTGTATTTGTTCAAGATAATTTTTTTCTATTTCTGAATAAATCAAACCTTGACCTATTGAGATGAACAACTTTTTATAACTGGTTACAATAACACTAAATTTGGCTGAAGTACACAAGTCTAGATTTGTCAAAGAATTTTTACTGTAAATGAACAAACACAGATATTACATCCAAACTAACACATTTGACACATTTCCTCTCTATAAAATGAGTCTATATATTACCAAGTTACCTTGCAATTGGCATAGTCGGTTTGAGTCCAACTGCTACCTCTAGACGCTGTACAGCATCCTGTGATTTGCCCTGTAGTATCAACAATCTACCAGCATTGATGTTATACACTGCATTATTCTGACTTAGTGAGACTGCATCCATGAATTTCAGGTAGGCCTGACCTAGAGGAGTCTCTTCATTGGATGCTGCCTGTGCTGCTTTACCATCCTGTGATAATGTAGATAATAAGATATAAAGTTCTACACTAAAACTGGAAGCTTTTAGTTTTACTGAATTCTTCTCTCACAAGTAGTAGATATCATGTTATACATTGGGTCGACTCTTCAGATTGCAATATACAAGATACTCATCTGTGTTGCTTATTTAGATTTGATTTACCAGTTTTGCCTGGTTATAGTATAAAAAATAAGATACATTTGTATTGACCTATGTTGCCTGATTAAATTTCAATAGTTAAGATATTTAGTATTGCTTGTTTAGTTCAAATTGTAAGATATTTACCTGTGCTGCCTGGTTAAATTTCAATAGTTAGAATATTTTTTTGGTTCAAAGTCTAAGATATTTACCTGTGTTGCCTGCTTAGACTTCAGAGCATATAATGCTTGTACGTAGTCTGCCTTTGAGGATTGTCCAGTATCTTTCAAGTATCTGTACTCTTCATCAATGGCTTGTAGTATCCGTGACAACGGTGCGTTTGCTCCTACTCCTTTCTGTTGACATAGTGCCCTGATGTCCTCTTCCTCTGTACTTTCATGTGACTTGCCACCACCACCTATGGCCAATGCTGCAAAACTGTCTTCCATGTCCTATGGGTGGAAGACGAATTATTTCTATCATGTATTGCTGTCAGTCAAACAGGTTTTACATGCTTACTTTCTTCTACTACATTTTAGGTGTTTTTTATACTTTTTCATTTAATATCATTTCAATGATCATAGATATTGAGCAAGCTAGTGTTTATTTCTTATTCTCATATCAGCAGGAAACTTACATCAATTATCATTTTTTGTGATGCAAGGTCTAAGTTTAAAGTTATCACAGTAACATACACATCATCATGAAGGAATTCAAAATAGCTACACAAAAAAGCAGTTTGAAGAAAAGAAAATGGTAAGAAAAGTAAGACTCACATCTTTGTCTTTCTTTAAGCCATACATATCTGCTGCATAGTACTGTTCTTCTAATACCAAACCTAGTTGGTAGTGTAAATCAGCCTGCTTGTTTTTACACTTGATAGCACTGGCTAGTTGATAGGAGGCATTGTTCAAATAGTCTAACGGAGACTGACCATCTTCAAATGTACCAGCCTTTCCTGAAATCAAAACAAATAATAACTATGATAAAAAGAGATGTATAATAAAGCCAACAGAAATGTGTTACTGATCATGCCCTTGTATCTTACACTGATTAATTTTGTCACCTAATTGACAAATTTTTTCTACCTTTTTCTGGTCACTAGTCTCATGTTAACTTTTAAGTATAGTTTTGCTAGAAGACCAATTACATTGCAGACCATTACACTACTAATAGAAAGAGTAGCATGGGAATATGAGTGGTAGGAGAGAGAACATTTGTAGATCAGTGTCTGCTCATTGTGGACAATACAAATCAGGTCTATGCTAGGGAGTCTAAGTTACTAGGCCTATTAATTCCTACACCTAAGTTAGGGGTAGGAATAGAGTTAGACTCCCTAGCATAAACCTGATTTGTGTCAAACATTAACATATTAAAACTAAACTCCCTAGTTTTAATACAAATGTGTATTCTATGTATTGTACAATTGCTCCACTCTCCTATATGCTTACCCTAAATATATGTGGTTATCAGTTTAATAAAAAGTTTTTCAATGTCATCTTAAATCTTTCATTGCCTCCATAGCTGCCAAAAAGGGAGAGGCCATAGAAATGGTCACAACTTGTTCACCCCATTGCTTAAAAAATTCTGACAAAACTGTAGTGCTACCACTCACCATGTGTTGGCAAATTCTGCTTATACAGTTTCAGTTGTTTCTGTGAATTCTGTACAAGTTTGTCCACATTGGTCTCATCAAGGACTTGTTGCATTTTTTTCTCCCAATTTCTTACCTGATATTGATAACATAAAAAATAACAAATCATGGATTTCTTTATGACTGTTGACATCATGTATAACATTTGTTTAAACTTCTTTCTGATGCCTAGCAATATTACAAGTTTAGGGTTCAATGCAAACTTTTTGTAGCAGTTGTACTTTTGTAATTTCCTCAATCAATACTTTCATATATGTCACGTACCAAGCCTTTTTGTCAGATTCTAGTATATCAAAACACCAGAGTTTTATTAGTAGACAACACAGTATGGATAGATGCTAAGATAATCAGATGATTTGCTTAGTTCACCCATGCTTCGGTTATCTTACAAGGAATGTGTGTTTGGCATCTTTGTTTGTATGTATGCTTACATAGGGTAGCTTACCTGGACTGTGTGTTTGGCATCTTTGTTCGTATGTTTTGCTGTACAGAGTGTAGCCTTATGCCATTCCAGTTCTCCTTTAGCAACCTTTCTACTACAATCAGAACACGATTCCCCTCCCTCCTGGTAAAGAACACAAAAATGAGATTATATGATTTAGAATAATTACCACGGCATTAAAATGATGCATCTTTGTAGATTTACAGAATAGATTAATTTCTTTCATGCCTATAAAAGTGCACGCATGCATACACACACGCATACACGCACACACTAAATATGTCCATTATTATGGGTATTTCCTCAAAACTAACTGATGTGAATTTAAATTTCATATCTACTATATATTTCATTGTTAATATAACTGACAAATATAAACACTTCAATTACAGTCACTTGTTCAGTCATTGTATTCCCTCACCTCCAAGTCCAATTTTGGCTTGTGAGTGCTCTCCTTAATATGTGTTCCAAGTTCACTGTACTTCACCTTGTTGTCGGCACCTACACAAGTATAAACATACAGCAATGTATACATGATTATTGGCAGATTACAACAGACTATTCTGACATAATTATTGTGTCAAATTACAAATAGACCAGTAAAATATTCATGATCCGACAGAAAAGCATTGCAGTATTTATTCACCCTTATAACATGTCTGTCTCCATTCTGGTGACTTTATATATCTAGTCACATTGCAGACTTACAACAGAGTACATGTATTACTCTTCCACATACAAACAGTTGCTAGGTGATACCAACCTGCATATGTATATACACTATGTACCATAGCTGCTGACATATCTTTGTCCATACCAATCTCTGGTTGTTTCCAGTCAGAGACTAATGGTGTCTCATCTATGGGATCAAACTTTGATGTTCTTGTCAATTCATTGATACAGGGATAGCAAAACACATGTTTAGGATCTGATTCTTTGATGCTGACTGGACAGTGTAGGGATCCAAGACAGATGGGACATTCATACTTCATGGCTTGTTTAGTATCCACAAAACGTACAGCTCTTGTTAGCTGTTTTCTAACCACTGAAACAGTGTACACCTATTGGTAGTAAGAGAGAAACAATACTTTCTCATAACAGACTGACAGCAAAATACCACAATCGTGTTAGATTTAGTAGGTTTACAGAATAAAGTTATCTTCCATGATGATACCAACAAATATTTTCATATGCCCACTGCATATATATCTATGCATACACATACGTGTTTGCATGTTTGAGTATTTCATATTTCATATTGCATCGTTTTTGGACATTTTGTTGTATCTCATTGACTCATATACTGGTAAAATATTCAACCAGTTTTCAACACTACACATTTGTATGTAACAGCAATTTGCTGCATTGTACATGTATGGTTCTGATTTCAGCACTACAACTTACAAATAGTACCAGTACAGTACACATATTAAACAGTGACAACTTTATACTAAATATATGAAAACAATGGAAGTTACCTTGACTGAGGTCATTGATAACATATCATACCTGTGTATTGGATCCATCAGCTGACTTGACAGACACATCAATGCAGGTTTCACCTACATTCAAAGAAATAGCCGTACCGGGGTCCCCGCCAGAGACTTTGACTTCATTCTTCTTATCAGGTACTGTTGGTTTCACAGTTACACTACTAAGATGAAATGGTACAAAACCTGAAAAAATTCAAACCACAAACAGAGTTGAGTTTCTTGTCTATATTATCAGATACACTAACAACAGCTGTAACACGGAATGTACGTGACCATTAGATCTGTGAAATCATGAAGCATATTTCTGTCTTAAATTATCCCATCGCATCTGGACATCACACATTTGAGCTTGGACATAGAGGACATGGGTAGACAGAGTGGTGCATGTTCTGCTGGTCCAATACATGTATCACTTTTTGAGTACATTTTTTACATTTTGGACCATAGGATTTTATATTTCCTATCAATGTTTATAGGAACTGTATAACGAAATAATGATATGCCAAAGGACATCTCCATGCCATAATTTGCTAAACTATATATTCATCTTCATGTCAAAAAGTAACAAAAATGAGTGACTGTGATATTTTACTAAATGTTAGCCATGCTTGGAGTCTGTACTAATTATGTGTCCCCTTCTCATCAAAACCTCTCAACCAACTATGAGTAAATGAGTTTTTATACTTTATACAATGGCAAACTCTGGGTCTAACACACCCTCTGACAATACTTACAAGTGTAATTGAGAGTGTCCATGGCAAACTCTGGGTCTAACACACCCTCTGACAACTGTAATCCAATTAATGATGCATCTTTGGATGACAATCGTTTGGCATTGATGATATAAAATTTAGTGGTGCCATCTTCTGAAGTGACTTCAATCTTGATAACAGTAACATCACCTTCTTTCAGTGGAATACTCTTACTGCCACCACTACCCTGTAAACATAAATGAAACAATCTTACTGCCAACACTAACCTCTGATAATGGAATGCTCTTGCTGCCACTACTACCCTATAAATATAATGGTATGATCTTACTGCAGCAACCATACCCTGTTAATATCATGGAATACTCTTACTGCAACCACTAACCAGTAAATATAATGGAATGTTCCACAGACTAGGAAGCTTCTTGTAAATACATGTATGTATACAAGTTACAACCATGTAAAGTTGTATTAAAAGTGACAAGAGTTTTTATGAGTTTTTTTTAGAAGTTTCTATCTACAAGAAATTTGAAAATGATGTGTACATTGCATTCAGTTTTACATAATCACTGAGATGCAACAAAAGGGATATTTTCAAAATACTTGAACAACTGAGGAAATGGTTGATCCCAGCAATTACATGTCACTTTCTGTTGAGCCTATGTTGAGCCTATATAATTACAGATATATCCCTGTTCGGTGCAAATTGCAGCTATGCACACTGTTTTCTATCCTTTCCACATGACTGACTCAAGAAGGACATGCTGCAAAAAAAATTTAATTAACAAAAATTGAAAATATAAATATGGAAAGCGCAAAAATAAAGTCATAACTTGCATAGAATGGAAAGCTCTTACAGTCATACTATACTACCAGTATATACCTCAATAAGATCTTTGCCAGTTGAAATGTGTATGTAATGAAATTGAGTGAAAAGATTAGAGGGTTGAGAATAATAAATCTGGTTGAACATAAACATGACCTCGAAAGTTAGATGGTAACCTTATAGGTGGCTGTCAGGCTGTATAATGGGACAAGGGCCATGTTTCATTTCATGAACTACTGAAAAATTAGTGAGTAAACGTACATTTTAAACTAAAAAGCTGAAAAGACACAAAACGATCAGATTCATAGTTAAGTTTATTGGATATAAAACCAGACGGGGGGGGAGGGGATGGGGGGGGGGCAAAACACTGGAAGAAGATAGTGGATAGAGACTCCAACCACTTGTTGATAATGAGAATGATCAGAAATTCATAATACTACACTAAAATATATGTAGTGGTCGAAATCTAAGATAGTTAATTTAAAATTAAAAAACGTGAAATTCGCTATATCATATGGCCGAGATGGGAGGGGGTGCTATTAATCTATGCCCCCCCCCCCCCCCCCCCCCCCATATTCAAGTACGCAAGTGTCAGGACACTGAAGCCCCTACCATCAGTTCTAATTCTGACAGTGACTGCAAAGATGGCCAAGAATCCACGCTTTTCTGTTTTCATGTCTCTGGGAAATGTCATACGTACGAATTTTAGGTTGCTGTACATGTACACACGTACACACAGTGTGTACAGACTACACACTGTGTGTGCAAAGTTATCAAACATCGACCCCAAACACGAATTGCGAAGTAAACTTACCACAATCTGATAGGAGGCACCACTATCACTGGTCATACAGGTAAAATTGACCTTTTCGACATTGCTGGCGACGGTTATACCGTATTCTGTGACATTCTTGTTGAATTTTGGCGTCAAAGTGCCCGGAGACACTTTAAGCTGAGAAAGATCAGCGTCGTCCATCTTTGATAATGCGCATGTACGGGGTAGCCACTACAAACATCCTATTACAAATAATTATCTGGCTTAAATATGACCATTTAGAGATGCCTTGGGGAGCGTTTTATCATAAAAAACACCAAATATCAGTTTGCACGACCAATCTAAATGTAAAACTGCCAATACATCACTAATACATCCTTGACCATGGTAAAATACATATATTTTTCAATGGCGAGTAAAAGTATATGATGTGGTACCCCGAGGAGGCGACGGCTTTTAGCGTCCTGGATTCAGACCGTCTAGCTTACTGAAAATGAAGTTCTCAGACCCTCTAGGGTTGTGTTCAACTGTTATGTTCTTGCTTTGACAGCTCCCAGACAATATCTTTCAGCACTGTATTCATTTAATATATCATTTTAATCTAGTTAATACAGATGTACACATAATTAATTATATGCTCACATACATGCACACATTCCCAAAAACACACACACATATGTAAACATTAATTCTTTATTGTGAGTTCACATTGGTTGATTGATTGGTTGATTGATTGGTTGATTGATTGATTGATTGATTGATTGATTGACTGCAGACTATTGTGTAATCCAAAAGAAAATCACTTCATTTCTTTCACATAAAGTTAAAGTTCAAAAAGCCCAAACTGTTGTTCTCACTAAAGAAAGGGGAAAAAACAAGACAGAAATGTACAGTGATGTATTCTATACTAAAGATCAACATTTCTTATATTTTATATACCTAATTTCCTTTTTTTTTCAGAAAAGGTACACATCACACAAACAAACAAACAAACAAACAGACAAACAGACAGACAGACAGACAGACAGACAGACAGACAGACAGACAGACAGACAGACAGACAGACAGACAGACAGACAGACAGACAGACAGACAAACACAAAATCAACATTTTCTTGTTGGAGTGTTGGATTGGTAGAAAACAGAGACATACCTTGAGGACACAACTATAAATTGTTTGCACTAAATATTGAACATCCACACAATATCAACAACACTAATGACTACTGTGAACATATCAATTGAATGATAAAACTGATACATATATTAAGACACTTCTTTTCTTAGACTATAGAAAAAAATGAAAAAGATAATTCAATTTTTCAAATTATACAAAGCTAGTATATACATGTATTACTTTTTACAACTATTATCCAAATTTATACATTCCTGAATTCTTCCATAAAGTGAAAGAAGTGAGTAATTTGATAACTGAAAAGTTTCTGAAAAGGGTCGTTCAACTTCTTAAAATATTCAAAGGTACTACTGTAAGTAGTACTTTTTACAACTTCCATCAGAATTTCTTCATTCTTGGATTCTTCTGGAGTGAAAAAAGTGAACAATTTAAAAGTTACTGAAAAAAATTATTCAACTTCTCAAAACAGTGAGTCAAAGCTAGTACTGAAGTTAGAACTTTTTATAAATTTTATCACAATTTCTTCTTTCTTCAATTCTTTCACAAAGTGAAAAAAGTTCATAGTTCATTAGTTTTTTGAAAAAGGTAATTCAGCATCTTAAAACACTCAAAGTTAGTAGCTACTAGTATTACTTTTTTTTTTTTTTTACAAATTCCATCAATTCATTCTTTATTTCTTTCATAGAGTGAATACTAAATGACTGTCCTCACGTTGTCATTCCTCTAATCAGAAAGTTAAAATTCCACAAAAATTGGAATGCTCATTTTGCATATGTCTATTGACATTGATTCTACTAATATAACCCTTACCACACACCGTACAAACAAATGGTTTTTCCTTAGTGTGTGTCCTTATGTGGGCTTTCAGATTACCAGTTTGACAAAAACCTTTACCACAGGCTTGGCATTTATATGGTTTTTCATTTGTATGGGTCAACATATGTCTTTTCAGGGTACCAGTTAGTTGGAAAGTTTTATCACATTCTTTGCATACGTAAGGTCGTTCAGTTGAATGGACTGATTTCAAGTGTACAGACAGTGCCTCCCTTTGATTAAAACCTTTACCACATTCTTTGCATACGTAGGGTCTGTCATTCAAATGGATCTGAATATGTCTTTTTAGAGACCCAATTTGATTGAAACTGTTGCCACACTTGTCACATACATATGGTCTCTCCTCTGAATGGACCATCATGTGTTTTGTAAGATCATAAGGCTGACGGAAAGTTTTACTACACTTTTCACACACAAATGGTCTGTCAGTTGAGTGACTCACGATGTGTCGTTTCAAATTACCTTTATGACCAAAACGTCTTCCACACTCTTTGCAAACATACGGTTTCTCATTTATGTGGAACATTCTGTGTGTTATAAGAGCAGTTCTCTTATGAAATTGTTTACCGCAATCTTTACATACACGTTCTTTAGCACTTTTATGTCTTTGTACATGTATCTTCAGCTCAGTAGACTGACGAAAACACTTATTACACAGCTCACATTCAAATGGTTTTTCATCCTGGTGGATCAGCATGTGTTTGTTCAGACTACCAACCTGACGAAAACTTGAACCACACTCTTTGCATGCATATGGTCTTTCATTTGTGTGGATCCTCATGTGTATCTTAAAATGGCTTCTGCACGTCATACCCCTACCGCACACTCTACACTTAAACGGACGTTTAATTTGATGAGCTTTCTTTTTTGTTTTCCTTTTCCTCTGTCTCTTTGAATTAACCAAGGTTGCTTTTTTCAGTTTACTTGTATTTGTGGGGATGGTTTCATCCACCATGCATGTTTCATTGTCAGATTTTTTTCCACTTGAAGTGACATCCAAAGTACTGCACTGACAGACAGCTTTGTCACATATCACACATTTTGTTTCTTCATTGCTTTTATCAGATGTTTCAGATGTTGCAGTGGTTGTTTGCTCATTTAAACTGCATTTATCTGACATCTGAGGTGTTGCAGTGGCTGTTTGCTCACTTAAACTGCACTTATCTGACATCTGAGGTGTTGCAGTGGTTGTTTGCTCATTTAAACTGCACTTATCTGACATCTGAGGTGTTGCAGTGGTTGTTTGCTCATTTAAACTGCACTTATCTGACATCTGAGGTGTTGCAGTGGCTGTTTGCTCACTTAAACTGCATTTATCTGACATTTGAGACATTGTGGTGTTTGCTTCTTCACTGTCACTTAAGCTGATTATATCTGACATTTGAGGTGTTTCATTCTCATTCTGCAGTTCAACATTGGCAATGGCATCATCATCATCATCATAAAGATTTACAGCAGCAGAAAAGTCAACTTGGTCCATTCTTATTGGGAAAGGCTTGTCTTGACCATCGGTAATGTTTTCATTAGTGATATGTGATGTGTCAGGGACTGCTGCTTGGGTTTGTCCTTCAGTTTTGATGTTGGCAGTTTGTCCTTCAGTTTTGATGTATACAGTCTTGATGCTGACAGTTTCTCCTTCAGTCTTGATCTTGACAGTTTGAGGACACTGACGTTCGTCTTTTTGGAAATCCTCGACTGGTCTTTCCCAGTAGCTGCAAGCAGTGTTGATCCCATATTCTCCTGACATTTCCTGGCATTCCTTCTTGATTTGAATTCCCTTCTTCAGCATTTCACTAATGGAGACATTTTCTGTTCTTGTTGTGGGCTGAGGTGCAAGGTTGCAAGTGCTGTTATCATTAGAGTTGCAGGATAGATTTGACAAAATGTTAAAAATGTTACCCATGACTCTAGATCTGACTCCTTCATTACTGCAACCAGTCTCTTCTTGTTTAATTGATATCGGCATCACTTGTGAGTGGTCTGTATCTTTAGCATGGTGGTCACCTTCTTGACAACTTTGCAGTGGAGTGCTGTTCCCGGTATCTTCCTGCTTTATTTTCACTTTCACTGTTTCCTTGCTTTGACGTTTACTTTTCATAGGAAGTACCGGTACATAAAGTGAGTTAAGTGAACCTACAACAGTATCTGCCAAGCTAACTTCTTGTTGACAGTGTTGTGGATTGTTAAACCCAGCTCCCGTATCTTCTTGTTTGATCAACTTCTCCATGTTTTTCTACCAATGTCAGAATACCATTAAACAAGGAATGGTACCTGTTAAGATAAAACAAATTTTTTTTGTTAGATTTCACGTATCTAATATTATACAGTAACTTATATATTTGAGTCTTTTAGCACAACGCTTTGCCAAAAATTGATGAAACATGGAACACATTACCAGCGACATTTACAAATGTTGGCTGTATTATCTTACCCACAAACAAATTAGTTATTCCCTCACACATACAAAACTCTATCAAGGAAATTCAGTTTAACATTTGTTATGGGTGTGGGTATGGTTGATGTGATTTTTTAATTTTGAAATCATAATGCCCTGATCAAAAAATTACTACCATATATGAAACCAAAATGCTTGCATTAATTAGACTATAACTTTATTATTGTGGTTATTATTATTATTATTATTACAAGCATAACTAACAACAACAACATACATAGTCACTCTTTAGCAAAAATACCAACATTTCAGTTACCATCACATTTAAAATGCACTCTTGGTGATGTCTTTAGAGTTCTTGCTCAAGAAAACCTGGTCCTGGTTGCCACGGCAACCGTAATTTTAAGTAAAGAGTTTTATTCCCTATGTTTTTTTCCCGATTCCACCACAACTAACAGTTTGTTTATTGTCACTTCACTCACATTATCATTATTATTATTATTATTATTATTATTATTTATAATTAGATCAGATATATACATCATGTGTGATTTGCATATCAATATATGAGATCAATGAAGCTTCCAGCTCTCGGTTTGTCAAGTTCAGTTATGTACAATTGTAAGAGTTTGCAAACTGTCCTTGTCTTTTGTGAGACTTAATTTGCAAATAACAGATTTCATACGTACATATATATATATATATATATACTAGTGTCTTTGAATAGTTTGTCAACTTTGGTAATATGCCAAGTCATCATCTTAGCGGTTGACTGGGACTATTGTCTATAACACAGGCACTCGAATCATTGTGTATGATTTTTAAAAAAAATATGTATGTAAATAAGACTTATTTACATAGATATATATTTTTTTAAATCATACACATTGATTTGAGTGCCTGTGGTCTATAAGTTTGACAGACACACTGTTGATTTACAAAGTCCATGCTCTACTTACAATGTAACCTTTGCACAGTTCAATATTGATTCAACATAGTGCTTAAAATATTGCTGCCATTACGGCCTAAAAACAACAACTAAGTTTTGTCACATTTCAATCAGGTCGCCCCCCCCCCCCCCATACCCCATCTTGAACTCAATCCATCGTTTATCTTGATTGGTGTGGCACCATTTGGATCATTTTGCGGGTAAATTGTACACAGCTCCCTTACCTATATACTGTATGTATCTATAGCTTGTATTACACACCCACCTGTTGGAACTTGCTACGATTCTGGCACTTTATAGGAATCACGACCAACTTTGAATCAACTTGACCTGCTACCAAGTAAACTTCAACTGCAGTTTGTGGTTTAGCATCGGTGAATTTGGTGGCTCGTGGTGTATCAAGGATTGATGTGTATGTTGACCTTAAAATATTCTAATGTGAATATTTCATGTTGTTTAGTTGGACGTTGCTGAGGACAGTCATAACTTAACTAACTTCATTGACCCTTGAACCATTTGCAAGATTACATATGCCATAGAGGGCGTGCCAGTATGTACACAGGGGGAAATGGCACAGTAATTTTAATTTGTTCATGACCATGAATTATTTTGAGAACGCGAAACCTTATTTAGCAGAGGACTAGATATCACTGTTTTACCATATTTCACATCTTCGTCTATGTCCTAAATATATGCACATTGCGGTATTTGTTCTGGGGTCGTGTGACTGTTACAAAAAGTCCAACAAATACGGTAAGCTTATGCATAGACCCATCACCATGGTCACTACCACACTAACATTTCCTTGTTTTTTACATTGCTGTTGTCTTTGACACTGACATTGACCCTAACTTTGACTTAGAGAAATATAAAAGTGACACATATTAGGCATATTGACATGAGCTTGATATCAATGTACATTGCATAGGTCAGCATTCGATAAAGGAGGAAATGTTGTGTAATACCAGATATTTACAATTGTCAAACTGTATTGTCGTGTAATGAGTTTGCGAAGTCTCGCATAATATCTTTGAATAGTTTTGTAGACACTATGGAAATGGTTAGCTCATCTTTTGCTCATTTAATACCACGGCCCATCGTGAATATATATAATGAGTCACTCTCAGTAGTAATGGTCATTTATATTTCTTCCTTCCTCCTGTGATATGTGATGTGTTGTGTTGTGTTCCAAGGCTTAATTGGAAAGATAATATAGGTGGACCCTTTCTTATATTATGCGACTCTATTTGTATTGCTTGTGTATCGTACGATGCGTATAAACCTCAACAATTGGTTTTTGCTTACGTCTTAGAAATATCATAAACGACAACAGTGTTACATTGTGTTGAAATGATAAAGATGATGTGAAAAGAATGATATACAATTTATCGGACTAATCTGTGTACAGCTGAGGAGTGCGTCAAACTTATCAACAATGATAGATGGTGTCAAATGCCACGTTTCTATAGATAACAATATGGACAACCTATATTCGTTACACCTGCGGAATCGATTATGATAAATTGGGGAAATTATTTTTTTCTCATCAATCCATATATATATATATATATACACAGTAATGAAAAGTTTTCAAATTCTCTCCAGACTGACTACCAGTATATGATAATCTATGTACGATGCTGAAGTCGTGGATATCCCTGAATGAAGCACCGATTCGTAAACAATTGCAGGACTTGTATACAGTATACTCGGGCACCGTTAACGAATATAAATCAGCTTAACATGAGACAAATTGATCCTATTTCAGTTGACTATGTCAAAGTTTAGTGGAAAATTGCTCACTACTCGGTTACACAATTATTTTCGAACTCAGCCATGGTCGATACCGACATGTAATAAATACCCGGGGCTCTGTGATGAGGTTAAAGTCTGAATCCAGCTGGCTCTGTTCTCAGACATTTCTATTTTCTACCGAGTACTACCTATATGTTCATTCTGATAAAGTGTGAACTTTGAGAGTTCTCTTCCGTTAATCATTTCATGTATATTCTGATAAATGATGGACTTTGAGAGTTCTCTTTCGTTTATCTATTTCATTAGTTTAGTTTGTTAGTTCGTTCGTTCGTTCGTTCGTTCGCCTTTAAAACTATGTCTTACTGAACTATGGCTTTGTTGGAAGGCCACTTTTTAAATCTGAGAGTCAGGGTTATATATTGAAACTTTCAGTCAGTTCACATTGTAAGCTGGTAACGAATTAAAGAACGTACCTGGTCCAATGGATGGCCTTGGAAATGGCATAAATCTAAAAGGGGTCATAGTGCATACTGAGGTAAGGAAGCCTTTAGTAATTACAATTTACAAGAGGGGGGGGGGATCAAGTTCGGTCTGTGGCATAAAATGTTACCCTCCCCCCAGTCCGTTGTGCTCAAAAGTGACCCTCCCCCAATTTCCATTCTCTAAAGTATGACCCTTTCCTGTTCAAATATTTAAATGAATATTTTTTTAACAACACAATCTTCCCTGGCGTAGTTGTTAGGGCTCAAGATTAGTAGTCAGGAGGTCCTAGGTTCAAATCCCACTAGAGACAGGGAATTTTTCTGTAGTAGGATCCCACCACATTGGTAGATCTTAAAGGCATTTATTGTTTCCAACTATTACCACCACTGTGAGTTTATGTTTATAAGCAATGTCTGTGTGTGGATCTAATTGGCTGAGCTGAAGGTTAGAACTCCTAAAGACTAGATGGGCGCACAACGACAGTCTTAGGACACTACATCACATTATCCTCAATATTTGCCACGTTGTTCCCCCTTTAATACAATGCGACCCACTCCTCTCCTCACACCACAACTAACAGTTGATTCATTGCGTTTCACTGATATGTTACGATATTACTTTACAATGGAACCGATGGCAGCGGTGGATCATGCCAAAATCACAATATAATGTAAAGTTAGATAAAAAAAATTAGTCAAACTAAAATGTGATCCTCCCCTGATTTCCATTTTCTAAAATATGGCCCTCCCCAAGGGCCGGTTTGTAAAAAGTGACCCCCCCCCCCCCGTACGCGTAAACCACTGAAGGCTCCCCAACCGTACTGTGCCGTGGGTTCAGTAGTCAAGTATCCCCCCCCCCCCATATCCCGACAAGCTCTTAAAGATCTTTATCGTATCAGTATTTACATTGTACCAGGTCATTTTGAAGTGATAATAAATCTTTGTACGTTGCGAATCGTCTGTTCTTGTTATAGTCGGCAGACATATAGCAAGCCACTTCTCCGTCGTCATCGTCAAACGTTAGCGATAAGTTGTACAGTCACACATGATTCAATGCTCCAATTACTTATGTAGACTCATGCCCAGCCAGTAGGTAGTCATTTTCAAAGGTAAGTAATATAAGGGTAAATGTGTTATCGTTACTTGGAAGATCTAGAGCGCACGTAAGTCTCAGTCTTTCTCAAACTACAGTTTATACCCGGTGTATTTGTCAAAAAATGTCACACACAAAAAAGACAGTCAAAATTTATTGGAAGCGCATCCAATAAATTTCACGGACGTCTCGTCAACATCATCAGGGTGCACTAACAGCCCATCCTCTGTAGTTTGGATGCCAACGTGGTCTCTAAACCACAATATTATGTGAGTGAAGGTGTAAATCGTAGCCATAACATATGAACGTTAACTAGCCTAATCCTAGTACACCCCTGATCACCAGGGTGTACTTCAATACAGCTCGTTGTAGTACACCCTACACTCTGATTGTCAGGGTGTACTACAATGGGTTGTAGTAGTACACCCCTGACGATGCTGGTGAGACTCCGGCGAAAATTTGGGATTTACTTCCAAGAAATTTTTGACTATAAGCTAAGTAATGAACGAAGTCCACGAACATTCATTCTCGCAGGAAATGACACGTTGGATGGAATTTGTCTATCAGATGTGTAGTACCTAAAAGTTTGTTTTAAAAAGTCAAAATGAATAGGTCGCATTCTGTTACCACAATTCTTGATGAGCAGATTCACTGCACTGTGGAATACTAAGTATGTTCACTGCGCATTGCATACCCTGTGTTTGATTTCAGACCAGTATATAGTAATGGTCTTAGGTTTGATTAGCATTGGTCAAAGAGTATCCAACTGTTGTTCACATGAACTAACAAGTAAGGTTGAGTTGATATAATAGGTATATAATGGTTTGTCAGGACAAATAGGCTTCAGACCAAATCTAAAATATTAAGTTTTATCGAAAACACATAATGGGCCACCGTATTAGATACAGAATATGGACTCGATCACTTCTATACAAATAAACATAAAATTCAAGATGTGAACGTATGCATGTAAAGTAATAGGTTGATATTCTTTGGCACAACTTCCTAAATGTTATCAGTACCGTAAATGAATTACCAGACGTGTCAGTAATTCCGGGCCAGAGGTGAACAAAAGCTATGAGTCATTTCTGGCATATTTTTTTTTTGTTACTTCACACTCGCTAAACAAGAAATAATAAATTTAGCTTAAGAGCATGCCAATGAGTCTGTTATCAGCCACTCAAAAATAGCTGACACAGGCTACCTATGAATCATTCCTGGCAATTTTTTTTCTTTGTTACCTCACACTCGCTAAACAAGAAATAAATAAATTTAACTTATTTAAAGAGCATGCCAAAGAGTCTGTTATCATCCACTCAAAAAAATAGCCGACAATAATAAGTACATGTACTGGTTTTAAAGTAAAAATCAATAAAACCCGACACTGCAATGACGTGAAATTCATCATGAAGCAGGCTCAGACTTTGTTATACCCTTTGTTTTCAAATAAAATAACAACTCGAAAAGGGGGTTCAACTGTTATTGTAATATAATATGTGTGGTGAAAACAATTTGTAGCATGTTATTGTTATATTTCCGTGTTTGATGGAATGCAAATGTCTGACGGAATGCAAATCTTGCTAAACATCTTGCATATCCTTTTTGTATCGGGCTCCCATTATGTCGTTACCTAGAAACCACACTGACACTTTTAATATATTACTTCAAAGTTTAATCAAGAGATGATATATACGTATATATGGGTGAATATTGATTGAAGATTGTTGCGAGAGACCGGTCAACGGTCATTCGTTACGAAGAGTTTGTGGTGTTTATGGTATGTAGAGGCGTGTTACAGGCACGAACGATGATGGCGTTGTATCAAGAATTGTGTGGAGTGGAAAGCCATTGATTCTTGGTTCGATCATGAACGTTGGAGTTTCTTCTCCACTGTCTATGTTCGATTCAGCAAGTCTTAATCAACAAGGGAACGAACGTGACTTTATGCGGGTGGGGGGGGGGGGGGCTGAGGAGAAAATATTTTGGTCAAATGTTTTTCAATAGTCTCCCCACTCGAGCTCACAAAAAATTAAGCCCCCCCCCCCCCATGCACCAATATAACCATGGAACTCTACACATATATTTCTATATCACCATGTAAAAATGTGCAGTACACCCCCGACCCCTTTCAGACCATCCGAATTCTCAAGCCCACCCTCTCACCAGATTTTCTCACGCACGTCCCCCCTAATTTTCTCTTCAGGCCCTTGCTCTAAATTCTATTCTTTCCATAAGTGTATATTAATCACTTTCTGTTCAGTTGAAATGACGTCATCTCTCTAATACAATTAAATTACAACATCGGAAAGTGTTTTTTGGTCCCAGTATTTGTAAATCTGTTTCTATGCATGCAATAGATTAAGCACAAGATAAAGTACGCTAATGTAAGTATAATAGCTTTCCACCAACACAGGAACTTGCTATAAATGAGCGATAACATTATAAGCTTACTCTCTTCAATACTATAGAAACTATTACCCTATTTTTGAAGAGAACGTGACACATTCGGCATGGTTAACGTTCTTTCCGAGTAAACTTTGGATAAACATCATGCCACGAAAATGAAATGTGCAAGGCTTAATACATTCGTATGTACGTAGTAGTGTAAATATACACCACAGACGTCTAAATATCAGACTGCTTACATTTTCCACTAGGTGAAGAACGAGGAGAAGAATTATTGTCAAGAATGGAACAACAAGAATCTGCTGATGTAAAGACTGTAGAAGTCATGTCATCAGATCTGGAGCCAGACACTGAAAGCAACGAATTGGGATTACAAGGTAAGAAAAAATGAGAGTTTAAGTACGGGCAAAGTAATTTAGCTTTGAACGTCTCCTCGTATCTGAAATGTATTTTACAAAATATAGATGTTATATCGTTATGGGTCGATGAAATCAAGGTGTAAATTGACGTATCCGTGATAAATCTTCCTAGTTCTCTGTAATTTGGCCAGAAAGGACTGTAAATTGGAGTTAGAGATCGCGACCTACCCGACTCCAATAGCGTCATCTTTAATTTAATGTCCGCACATAAAACGAAGGCTTAGGACGTACTGTTTTAAAACAGATGTACATAAATGTTTTTATTCGCAGAAAACCTCTCTGCTTCTAGTACTAGAGTTGGTGAAGATACTTTGACAAAGCCCGAAGAAAGTAAGACTCCAGATGAGATCGTCTCTGAGGACAAATCAGTAAGTATATGTAAGGATTGTGTTGATGTGGAGATACACATTCAGGGACGAATTGGTTTGTCTTTCGTTAGTCTCTAAATTAAGATGACTTGGCTTTACATGTGTGTATTTCAGTTGTAAATAACTTCCCAATTTAGCTGGATTACTTAATGACGACAGGAGTGAAACCGATAATTATATTGATTATACAACATGACACCCCCCCCCCTTGTAGATTCACATGATCCCTGACTCTGTTCCATTTGCAGAACCAGTGAGGAAAAGTTTGATTCTTTTGCATTTTATGTTTGTCATGAAACTCAGGCCCTATGGGACAGCATTATTGAAAACTGGGTACCAATTTTTCAAGTTGCTTTATCGGAACTTTCAACATGGCGATATTTCAAAGGAGACATAACATCTAATTATATATAATTTCGCCATTCTCTCAATAATGATGATGCACAAAAAAAAGGCTATCAAAACATTATTGCTTAAATATTTGATTTTTTTAAAATGATACAAATAGGGGTTCACACTGGGCACTATATATCAAATCGTTCATGTTTGTATATATCCTTTCAGGAAACACTCTCCGGAGAAGAATCAGCTGACTGTGATGAAGAACCGAAGTATGCCACAATAGATGACATACCAAAACAGGAAACACAACGTGAAATGACGAAAGAGGCCACTTTGCATGATGAAAGTGAGTCTTTAAATCAACCGTCAATACATCTAACATGCATTTCTTTCAAGTAACAGGGCATTTCTTCTCAGACCACTACTTTTCTTTCAGCATTATTTTGTTAACACTATGAGATAGTTAATTTTGAAATATGGCCTGTATCCTTTTTAAGAGTGTGTTATGATAAAAAGTCAATCGAAAAAGGTAAATTCTCACGTTTGCGTATTCCCTAAATATATTTTACCATGACAAATTTGATTCAATCTACCACCCCTTGTATTTTTTAGAAAAAGAAAAAGAAAAAGGTAAAGGTAGTAGAAGTAAAGGGATTTTCACCAAATTCAAGAGATTTTTCTCTAAAAACGATGACGTCGCCGAAGTGGTGAATAAACAAGACGTTTCTGAACCAGTTAAGGAAGAAGCAGCTTATAATATAGTGCAGGAACTAACAGAAGCTGAGACAGCAAAGGATGTATACGAAGTTGTATGTCACCAGGAAACTGACTGGCCAGACTCTGGTAAGAACACATAAAATTACAACCAGCGACAGGCAAGCATTTACAAGTGAGACTTGTTACAAAATATGGAAAGTAAATAAATCAATTTGGATTAATAACATTTGGCACTGCATATTGGAACTACAGTACGTGACATACCAAGGGAACTTGAAATCCGTTTGTGAACGTGAACTCTTATGTATAAAAGGCAATAAAGCTGTTCGTATCAAACCATGAAATGTAACACAAATCCAAAATTATCAAGAACTTGTTTGAACGAAAACCTCCCAATAGAATGCAAGTCGAAGTATAAGAGGTGACATAACAAAGCCAATTCAATGAAAATAATAAAAAGTGCTTCCTTTTAAATATCAATTTAAGTAACTTGTCTTCTCGTGTGAATAGCATCCTTTTCTTTATCCTTACAGGTTCATGGTCTCTGACCGAGGTACTGGGTTGGAAAATGGTTTATGAACAACAAGGAATTACCTTTAATTGTTTTGGTCAGGTAGTCATTGCTGATACTAATAACCACACGGTTTTGACTTTGAACTCTGCTTATAAAATTGAAACAAAGTTATCATTTGATGACCAGTTTCCCTCTAAATTCCAGCCCTTGGATATTGCAGTTACAAAACACAATGAATACTTCATGACTGATATCGGTAATAAACAAGTTGTTTCTTATCAAAAAAGCACTGAAACAGTTCGAACTTTCCTTCGAGATGATAACGTCGATCCAAGAGGTATAGCTGTCATGGGACTTACGTACTTCTTGACAACTGACCATAGTTCGCGAAAATTAGCCAAATATGATAAGATTGGCCAATGTGTAGCTGAGTTCAAAGGTCAAGATCAGACAATACAACAGTTTAATCCCCAGTATGTTGTGGTAAATAGTGTCAACAATGTCCTTGTATCTGACTGGAGTGATGATTCAGGTAGCCGATCCATCAAAGTCTTTGATGACCAGTTGATATATCTTTTCCAAGTAGGTAGGGATCTGTGGTTTCCCTATGGGCTCGATGTAGACAGGTGGGATAATATGTACGTACTTGATTGGTGGCCTGGGGGTGTACATGGTAGATTGCTTAAATATACAAAGAAAGGGGAGGTTGAAGAAGTGTCAATAGGCAAGCATAGCCTCGATAGTCCTGTTCATATTGCAGTTAGCAAAAAGGGTGTACCTCAAGTGGTTGTTTCAGAGCCATATGGTAACAGAATCAAAGTCTTTACAGCAAAGCAAGACTGATTTGATTACTGGATTTTACTTTCAGGAGACTCTGAGTTGTAAGATGTGCTTTTGAAGAATGCTGTAACCCATTGTAACTCATTCTTTGCAGTATTTAGGAAAGGTTTCCTCAGAGAAAGATTATCTGTGAATATGGACAGCTATATGTAACATTAACTTGGTTTTAATGTGAATGTGCATTGGTAGATTATGATATAGTTATTGTAAACAGTACTGCCGCACTTAGACAAGGGTAACTACATGGTACCCACATAGTGTGTTATGCTCATACAACATGGGCGACATTACATCTGTATTCTTTGAGTTATTGTAATAATTTTACATCATATGAAATAAATAGACAAATATCATATTTACAAAGAACTTTGCCTCCTTACTTTAAAGTCCCAGTTTGCAATTGGGACTAAAAATTGGATGAAAAAAACCCAGCTGTCTGACAGAGCTTTAGAAAAAGTTGATCCAGAACATAAGGGCGATTATACTTTTTTGTTATGGCTTCACTGACATTATAACACAAATGCAGGAACCCGAGTTTGAATCCTCGACCTTTAAAGGGAAATGCTGCTCCAGGAAACATAGGAATTTTCATAAGCTATGGAGAGTCATTTCATGATTTTACATCACCAACTATTTCAGATATAAAGACGCTCAGTGTCGAACACAAATTAGATGCTTGGTGTCAGACAAAAATTAGATGCTCAGTGTCAGAGAAACATCAAGTTGATCTTGCTTTATAGGGTATCTTTACTATGGGCAACATTCACAGGTGTCAGCAGAACTGATAATTCATATCAATGTATATTCATATGTTTTACACTGAAAGGAATAAGCACTTAGGAGTCAAGAATATTACTTGACAATATCTCTATTCTTTGGAGTGGTGCTCCTCTTTATGCAACATCAAATAATTTATTGGAGATGAGAGCAAATCAATACACTAATTTTTATGTTTCAAAGGCAGCTATCAACAACCTGGTGACTGGGATCATTTCATCAATTTCATCAAATATTGCATATGTTATAAAAACTGTGCCGTGTGTGTGTGTCCCATATGTCATCGTTGTGCCAGATTTGAAAGAAATTGGATATTGCATGTCAGAGAACTGACTTATTGCAGACAGACAGATGCACAGCTGGAGATGGATGGAGCTCTTTGTAGTAACCCCTCCTAAGGGGATAAAAATAAGTCATACAAAAATGAATTTTATCATCACATTGCATTTATTTACTTTATTAAAATAACATTCATTCATGCATTACATTTAAATAATACATCTGCAAATAAAATTAATACATTGATTGGAGTGTTTTTAGACTCCTGTTTAGCTGGTAGAACAAAATCATGTTTTGTTATTGATCACTAAAACCTAAATATGTATTAATAACTACATAACAAACATAAAACCTTAATATATATATATTAATACCTACATTACAAACATCAAGTATTTTGATCATAAAATTCATCTCAAACTTCAAAATACACAACACAGTTTATCAAATTACAAATTCTTCTCACTGTACCATTAGTACATGTATACTTGATAAATGATCATCTGAAAATGGCATATTCTTCTCAGAGGACTGACAATACCTTTGGACAAGCATGTAAGTGGATGCAATGTTGTTATTTCCATTTTAAAAATAAATTGTTAATTTGCATATTCATGATTAGAGCAACTATTTACTGGTATTTACTCTCATTTCATTCATATAGTTGGCATAGTGATAATTAGATAAACTATTTTCTGGTATTTACTCTCATGTGATTTATGCAATTTGTATAGTGATGATTAGATCACCTATGCATACCGGAATGTATCAACTATACAACTTTACAAGTCAACACATAACAAATTTCTGTTGTTACATTTTTTGAACTAACAAATTTTTCAAATCATCGATTTGAAGTTTCATAAGCATCTTTCTATACATTTCATCACATTGGTGAAACTTTGATGACACTACTACATTAAAGTGGGCAAGACCATCCATTTCCTCTTGATTATTTAAGTTATGTGCATAATCAATTCTACAAATTTATGAAAACTTTACTGTGCATAATTGGCTGTATTCTCACCATAACTGTTCCAATGACATATCTTTGAATCATCATGAGAACTGAGGTTTATGCCACAAAATAATTTTTTATAAACTTTATGTATACACCTACATTGCTTTTACATTTTTGACATACACCGAAATTTCAAGAAATATGCTTTCATAAATAAGACTTGAGAACACTGTAAACATAAAGTGGTATGATCAATATAATCAAAGTGAGCATGAGTCAACACTGAAAGTCAGTGCCCCCCCCCCCCAATCCTCTTCTGGACACAACTGACCCCTATTTAATATGCACTATGTCTAATTGTTGGTATTTCAAATTGTTGGTAAATGTGTTGTTGGTAGTCTGATCAGTAATACATCAGTTCACAGACAAATAAGTTTCTTACTTGTCTGTGCAGTTTAGTTTTGTTCATTGAGGTTCCATTTCATCAATTTGGATCACATTCTGTGTACGAATCCTTTCTCTTGTATGGATCCTCATATGTGCTGTCAGATTGCAATTATGATTAAACCCTTTACCACACTCTTTACATACAAATGGTCTTTCATTTGTGTGAATCCTCATATGATCTTTCAGGATACGATTATTGTGAAATTTTTTACCACACTCTATGCATTCAAAACGTCTTTCGTTTGTATGAACCTCTGATATGTGCCTTTGAAGATAAGTTTTTCTTCGAAAACATTTCCCACATTCTTCACAAACAAATGGCCTTTCTGTTGTGTGGGTCTTCATATGTTTAAGAACAGCATAATTGTCTTTGAAATGTTTTCCACACTCTTTACATATGAACATTCTTACAGTTGTATGGCTAATCATATGCCTTTTCAAAGAAGAACTCCTTACACAACCTTTACCACACTTTTCACAGACATATGGCCTTTCATTTGTGTGCGTTCTTCTGTGAACAGTCAATTCACCACTTTGTTTATACCCTTTACCACACTTGTCACACACATATGGTCTTTCATCACTGTGGATTCTCATGTGTGCATACAGATCCATACTGTGATAAAATCCTTTACCACATTCTTTACATATACATGACTTTATATTTGTGTGGATTGCAAGATGTCTTTCTAAATCTCGCTTTTGATTAAAACGTTTGCCACACTTGTCACACAAATATAGTCCTTCATGGGAGTGGCATGATTTCATGTGTTTTTTCAGAGATTTATAGTGTTTCAAACCTTTGCCACACTTTCCACAAACATTAGAGCCTTTACCAGGGTCTTCACAGACTTTAAAGTCTTTTCCAGATTCTCCCTTACCAGATGGTTCACAAACTGTATGAATCAACATATGTGAGTTTAGATTACATTTTGTAACAAAACCCTTGCCACATTTTTCACATACATATGGCCTCTCTTTATGTGTCCACATATGAGATCTAAGAACATTTTTGGAATGAAATCCCTGCCCACACTTTTTACATACATGTGGTCTCTCAGTTGTAGGTGTACATCTATGAGATGTTATAGCAGCTTTGAGATGAAACCTTTCACCACACTTTTCACATACAAACGGTGTTTCATCATTTGTGTGTACTCTGGTATGATACTTGAGAGTTCCACTGGAGCGATACCCCTTTCCACACCATTTACACACATGTGGACACTTATCTGTATGAGTCATCATGTGTACTTGAAGATCATGTTTTTTAAGAAAACCCTTTCCACACTTGTCACAAACATAACTTTGTCTCTCATCTGTATGCACCCACAGATGAGATTTCAGCTTAGCTCTGACACTAAAACTTTCACCACATTTTTCACATACATATGGCTTTTCATTTGTGTGTATTCTGATGTGTATCTTCAGCTTCCCACTTTCACAAAACCCCTTCCCACACCATTCACATACATATGGTCGCTTATCTGAGTGGTATTTCAAGTGTTTATTGAGGTAGGAACGCATGCGGAAAGCTTTACCACATTCTGTACAAACATGGGGTTTCTCGATTGGATTGATACTTTGAGCACTTTCATTTATCTTTTGAGTACTGTCACAGCTATTGTTTGCATCTTCTAGCTTTTCTCCACTTTCAGGAATATCATGGTTTATTTCTCTTGGAAAAGGTTGTCCAAGACCACGAGCAACATTTTGTTGTAATCCTACAGAAGGAGGACTATTGTCAGAGTGAGTTTTATTCATCTTTTGAGTACTGTCACAGCTATTGTGTGCACCTCCTTGTTTTACTCCAATGACAGTAATATCATGGTTTATTTCTCTTGGAAACAGTTTTTTAAAACCATTGGCAACATTTTGCTGTAATCCTGTTGATGGAGGATTATCGTCAGACTTTTCTGTAATGTGTGGTTGTTCAACTTCCTTGACATTGATTGATTGGACAGGGCACATATATCCATTTTTTCGAAGGTCATCAGTAGTCCTTGTAATATGCAGTTTTTCAACTTCCTTGAAATTGACAGTCTGAGCAGGATGCTTAAATCCATCTTTCTGAAAGTCCCTACTTGCAAAGTGTGGTTGTGTAACTGCCCCAAACCTTACATTGTTAACAGCACACATGAACTCATCTGTTCGTAGGTCATCATGGAATGTTGCCATGTGTGGTTGTTCATCTTTAATATTGACAGTTTGGCCAGGAGACATAAATCCATCTTTTTGAAAGTCATCACTTGTTACTTTCCAATAACTTTGTGCTGTATTCACAATGGCTGGTATTGCCTGGCACTCCTGCTTTACCAGTACCTCTCTATCAACAAATGAACTACATGAGGTACTCTCTAAAAATGATCTTGGATATACATCATTATTGGTTGGGTTAGAGTCATTACATATATTTCGCATGTCTAAATTAGATCTGATGTTATTGATACATTCCATGTAATAATACTCTCTGTCAGTAGTATGTATCTGCTCAATGTCTTGAGTATTTCCCACACCTTGGATATATTCATATGGATAGTGAACTGAATCTGCGAAATGGTGTCTGACATTAATTTCTTGATATTGTAAATTGGGTTGTTGTACTAGGTATCTTCCTGTTTGTGGGCAAACTGCTGTATTTCTTGAGAACATAGCTGTTATTTATTAAACCAAGCTGTTGACAGTCATGTACCTGTTGATATAAAAAAAAATATTGTTAGACATGTGCAAATGTGTACTCACACTCACTGGTAGAACAGTTGTGGTCATAATATCAAAATATTACCCAACAAGTCTTCAGGGAAGACACACTCCTCAAGTAATTGATTTTTTGTGTAATAAATTTTGACTCAGAAGGTAAAAGCCTTTATTTTCCTCTAGTTCCATTATTTAGATCGCCACCTTCCCACATTCGACCCTGTATAATAGAAATTCTCATTCAACTCTTGTAATTTTGATTAGCCAAGCAGGACAAACGTTACATTACCAGCTACACTGACAAGCTGAAAGAAGTAAATATGTATCGAGTTCTGACTTACTCCATCTACAAGCTGGACTAAACTTGAAAAGAACAATACAGACTTTCATTGATGGAAATTTCAAGAAATGGTACATAATCGTGAGCAAGTTGAGTTGAACGACATAGTATTATTTGTGGGCTGTGAAATGCTGTGCACGACTCGCTAGGTTAAAGTGTACATGCAAAGGTACATACTTTTTTTCGTAATTATGTTTATTTTGCCATAAAAATAAAGGAAATCGGGTTTGTAATAGTAAAATATAATTGTAACACGCGAAAAATGAGGCACTCTTGGCTCAGCCACAGAGCACCTTCAGGTAAGTACCTCTTATTTGCATATGGATAGGACAGGATTTGGAACTTTATGACGTCAATGCAGGAACACAAACGCATTCGTCAGTGTATCTTTACAATCATGTAAAGCCATTATGGTCGAACCAGAAGGTCAACTTCAAAACCCGTTTTCGCCAGAACCCGACGTTGAATATTGATCAGATTCCTCAAGCGTAGAGCAATACACTCCAGCAGTAACATCTGATGGTGTGATTTAGCCAAATTCATTCGAACCGACCGCTAGCAGTAACGATAGTTCCTCTGGTAGTGAATGAGTGAGGAAGGTGTGGTCCGAACCACAGAGACTGAATGACATTGCTTTATAAGTTTTTTCTGATGTAAATTTCACAGACAAATGTCGTCATGGCTAGTACACATTATATATAATAGTATACCTGTGTTTAAATATCCACCATGCAAGTTTAGTGCTTGTTTTCTGACTATGCCTTGCTGTCTTATAAGTTATACCGCATATGTCCTAGTGAAGCCGTGTTGTTTACATAAAGTGAATGCTGTTATCAGCGTCCTTTGTTGACATAACTATTCAATGGGTGGAAAACAGCTCCTGCAGACAATGTAATCGAAACGAAAATTATGTAATATTTCCATACCCATCAAACATACAGAGATGAATGAGAATGGCTTCAAGGGTTCCCCATAATATTCTCTCAAGTTGTTAAAATGTAGCATGTGTCGTAACAGTACATTCTTCGCGAAAGTAGACCCACAAATTCGTTAGAGCAGAACGTTTTGTTGGATAACCGTCCCTCTTGAAAGCTATGTGTACACGTACTTTATTTCATTTTTTACTGCGTTCATTACCATCCACACAGTGACATGAAGTGGTTTCATCTTCTTTCAAAGCACGGCCCATGTTCACTGAAGCCGGCCGTACTGTGGTGTATGTGTATTGTCTCCGACCATTTTTGTTTGAGTTTTTTATGGATAGACATGTCTTACGTTGTGGAAGTTATTTGACCTGGGAGCGTGAAGCTTAGTGCTGACTGTACTTTGCTGTGTCCATCCACTTTTGACATGTGATTGGCATGACACAGTAATTGTTCATGTAGACAAAACGATGGAAACAAAAATAGCGACATTATAATGAGCGTTGCGTCTTTTTACTTTGATATGATTCCGACGATGTACGTGATGTATCACAATGAAAACGATCGACTCCAAGCAACATGGAAATCAAAACATACAATCGGACTACGCATTGTTTAAAAATAAATGCTATCGTAATGAAAATATTTTATGAAGCTAACTTGTTTTCTTGAAAACATCATTTCAAATAATTTTATTTGTCTTCCTTTTTTCGCTTTGATCATGGCTACACCGGTGGCGTGGAGAACCCCGGCCCCGGTAACATTTACAGGCTTTCACTGTATGGCGTCACTGTCTAGTTTTTACATGATTTCAACTGCCTTCACCCATTATATACCAATCTGATTAAAATCCGATGTAGATGTCGGCTAATCGTTCATTGCTATTTTACCTTCGTTATTTTGCCTGAATTGACCTTCTTGGTACATGTTTACATTTTTTAGCCTGATCGCCTCCTCTACCGGCGATCAGGCTAATCCAAAATTGATGTTGACTTCAGGTGCATGCCCATGCACATTAAGCCACAACAGTCTTGGGAAAGAAGCTTGCTGATTAGTCTTGCTTGCTGCTAGACGTTCGGGCCTTCTTTCCGATACCAAAAGTGAACGAAGTTCACAGTGAGGGCTTTGCCCGAACCATCCTCGATAGCAATGTTTGGTTGTGTGTCGTATTGTATCGGAAGAACATCCGAGGTCTAGCAGATAGACTACTTGCTGATATGCTGGCATTTAAAGTGCAGATGTGGGATGACAGTGACAACTCTCAGATCAACAAACAAAATCGAAAAAAAAACAATACTAAATGAAGGAACTACTGGTAAATACAGAAATCGAACAGTATTCACCACATCAGATTTTAATCAATTGGTACATACACTGACGATAACAAAGTACATGTGTCATCAACAGCTGGTTGATGTAGTTTGTCAGGAGTCATGTACATAATTAATGATATAATTTACAAATTAAGTGATATATATGTATACTATGTAGCTCAGCTCAGAACGTCACAATCTGTGTCAGCTGTAAAGCATGGAGGAACTAATCAATCACAATGCCTTACTGGAAGACAGTCAGTTTACATTTGGTTACCTACATAATACTGGGGTGAATTTTTTCTTGAATAATATAAGAAAGGAAGTTTAGTATGACTGTTCTTGACAAAATCATTCAATTCAATTATATCTTTTATCACACACTGATTTTCTCCTTTATAAAAGTTCTTGAGTTATTTTTTTATTTACATCACAGGAACAGTGAGCATGTAATTGATTGATTGATTGATTGATTGATTGATCAATCAACGGTTTAATTGATTGAATGATTGATTAATTGACTGATTGATTTTTGTGACGATATATAACTTTTTTCTTCTTTCCCTGACTAGTTTTCTCTCTTCCTGCTGTACAAAATTCATTCTTGATTGATTAAATAAAGACGTTTTGTCCATTCTACTCTTATCTAAATCAAAACACCCCTAATCTTATAGTTACCAGGAGACCGGTTACACCAACAGTTGCTTTACAAAGTTTTATATCACTACAAAAATCAATGTCATTTGATCAATATCAAACAAAAACTATGGTTTATTTCACTGCAGAAGTTAATCATTCAATCCATCAAAGTTAATCATTCAATCCATCATCATTCGATCCATCGATCAATGAATTACATGCTCGCTGTCCCCTGTGGTAACACACGTCCGTGTGCAGTATATATGTTTTGAGCTGCAGTGCTGAGGTGTACATGTACCTATGTGAAGGAAAATTCATGACTTCATGAATTATTCAACATTGTGCATGAACAATTCACTTCACATTCATGAAATATTATGGCTCAAAATATAAAAATGATGTGCCTGAATATTTGATGAATACTAGCTCAGACCACTAAGCAATGCTAAGATACTAGTAACACACAGTTCATCAAATATCATGAATATTCTGTTCCATTTAACGTTCATGCATATGCATGAATTATTCATCAACCATACTCGTAGGGGTTTTAGATTTTTGGTCACGCCTCGGTCTAGTGGTGGCAATCCCTGGATGGGTGGGTACCCATGAAATTTCAAATGTAGCCCTTTTCCCGGAATATTTCTACCCCTTTGTTAGTGAATCTGGGAGAAAATCACTGCAAAACACCCCCTTATTTCCGGGAGGTTTGTACCTTCAAGGGTAGTCCTGCTTGCAGACGGTGCACGGGTCTTGATTACTGACATGACCCTCAACACAGGAGAAGAAAGGGACGACTTACTCCGATCCGTATGCAAGGAGGACTACCCGAATGTTTGTATAATATTGTTTACCATAGCAAGCGTGCTGACCTTTGTTTGGTGATAAGGGAACACGCACAATACACTTCCTTAATTTGGATTACCCATGTGTGCAATGAAAAGGTACCCCTTTTTAACGATTTCACGGACATAGATGGCCAACGAAAAACACCCCCTTTCCCGTGAAATTTCTAACAAGCATGCGTACCCGCCTCGTCTGGGACTGCCACCACCGGACACCTGAGCAACAACCCATTACAGTATTATTACGTAAGGCTATCCGTGGCATTGTTATATACACACATCCCGGGAGAGAGAGAGAGAGAGACATACCTACTTGAGAAGAGAATTATTCTGCGATTCGAGCAAGGAAATAGTCGTAAAGAAATGTTCACCTCTTGTACTCTTCGATCTATGGAGTATGGACAACACAGCTCACATGGAAATTTACACGATGGACGCGTTCTCCTTCTCCGGTGCGTTATTATCTCGCGCTGGTGTGTGCAGCTTATGATCACGTGTTGTTTGTTTTGGTATTAATCTGCTAACGAGTATGTTCCTAGCTATTTTTAGGGAGTGTACAGTTTTAACTTCCAGGGGGGGGCCCGGAGGATTTTCAGGGGGGGTCACCAATTTTTCTCAAGAAAAATTAGGGGGGGGGGGGCTAAACAAAAATTTCACTATTTGTTAGGGGGGGGCCACAAAAAAAACACCTAAACCTGAATGTCAGGATGGACAAGTGCCAGATATGTATATACAATAAAATATAGGCAAAACCCAACACTTGACTGTGCACAATGTCCTACAGAAGTAGCATTTAACATGGATTGATGATAAAACAGTGCACAAACCTATTAAATCACAATATTTGTATTCAGTGAAACAAAAATTGACCGGCGACTCTGCCACTTCTCAAGGTAACTTTCCCATGAAATTGTGTAGGACTTGTTTCATCACAATCACTGAGATATCAGCCGTGCTTGAAGTTTCAGAGTTATCAGAAAAACAATCATCACTGTCTATAACACCTATTATAGCATTTTCACTTTCAGAGTCACTACTATTTGTATCACTGATGTCTGTAGTTGTAGTTTGAAGTTATTTTGCAGTCACTTTTCTTGACCTAAATTCAGGTGTTCAGGTGTAAAAGCAAATGAAAGTACCGTAAGTGTTACTGTTGCCCAGTCACTCACATCAAATAACCATTCCTTGTTTAGTCCAGTACATGTGTAATATATTTATTGCACAACACTCAGGGTATTCAATTCACTTATGCCAGTACTGTTGATGTTTGTTAAATAAAGTTGAAACATGTGCATGTTTTGAATCTAAATAGGAACACTGTCTACTACACTATTTTTGGCACAACTGGAACTGAGGTTCATTATGCCTACATGTATGTCATCAAACAGTGTGCATGAGTGTGTAAATCAATGGGACTGATTGATTTGATATTTGGTATGGACATTACTTATAATGTAATCAACTAAACATAAACCTTCTGTAACAGTTCCTACTTTTCAAAGTATGAGGTGATATTTAATATTCACTTGGTAGAATTATTTTAATTCTGAAATTAAAGTTTGAAGAGATGTTTTCATTTTATCACCATGGTAGGGTTCAAGTATTATATGATAGCTTTTGTGAGTTTGAATTAAACACAAAATTATTCACAGGTGCTGGGTGAGGAATGTATTCATAACAAGCCATGCATTCATAAAAATATTATTCAACCCTTTGAAGTGATACATGTACTGCCCCCCCCCCCCCCTCAGCGCATCAGTTTACTAAAGTCTCTTGAAATATAGTCCAGAAGTGTTTTATATTTAGCGTAGAGATAATATGAATACTATAATATAGGAAGGGTCTTAATATGTATTTCAATCTTAAATAACATGTTTTCCATTTGCACTGCAATTAAAAATGTTTCTAAAATGTGTAATTTATGAAGTGTTTAAATTAATAATAAATGATTGTGTGACCAACCACTGCAAATTAATCCTAAAATTTGAATATGTTCACATGGAAAAAAGTTTCCTCATGGTGCAATTTTGCACTATTTTTTCCAAACCTGTGATAAATAAGTAATATATATATATATTTACTTGTTCATTTATTTGCTAATTTATTTATGTCAGTGATGGGCTAAAAATCCAAGAAAAAGTGTAGCCAGACCAGTAGTCTATTTTGTCACCCCGCAGTTGTAAGTAGACATCCTGTCAGCCAATTTAACTTATAATAGTCTTTATTTGTGATTTCATGAGTGTCCATGATTCAACAACTTTGTGCACTGGTTCAATTCTGAAGTAAGTATAAATATGGAATAAGTTAATACATGTAGCAACTGCTGGCAAATCTGTGTGTTGCTGTATCTGTGTTTCATCTGTGCGTATTTTTGTTAGTGGTTTCAGGGGGGGGGGGCATGAAGTAAAAAAAAGAAGTCTTAGGGGGGGGGATAATTTATACCAGTTTTTGTAGGAGGGGGCACCAATAAAAATCCCTTGCTTCATTAGAAATCCTCCGGCCTCCCCCTGGAAATTAAAAATGTACACTCCCTTATAATATGTGTATATTCCGTGACAATCACAAATACCTATAATAACATCGTTATTTTGCATTATGATCACACTAGACTAGAATATTCCCCCATCCTGGAATGGAATATTAGTTCACAAGTTGCTGTGAGCTTAACCATGGAAACCCCGGAATCCGGAATAATAATAATAATAATATAATACACCCGGATATCGATTGCACCCAGGCACCAGTACACTCACTGTCGCTGTTTTCGGACAGGGTCATGTTATTTGACGATTACCATTGGAGAAACGCTGCAAAAAAGTAACACCCACCATTGCTGCTTAGACATTTTCCTTAGGGAGTGTCCATATTTAACTTCCAGGGGGAGGCCGGAGGATTTTCCATATTCCTGGTGTATTTTGTTATGCCCCCAGCAAACCATGGGGAAGATTGATGCCCCCCTGAAAGTACATGTTTTTTCCATAGCCCCCCCCCCCCCCATGCATACATTCATACACATGCACACATACACACGTTTGTATGTATGTATGTATGTATGTATGTATGTAAGTATGTATGTATGTATGTATGTATGTATGTATGTATGTATGTGTGTGTGTGTGTGTGTGTGTGCGCGCGCGCGCGCATGTATGTATGCATGCATGCGTGTGTGTGTGTGTTTGTTTGTTTGTATGTATGTGTGCATTATATGCAATACAAACAGCATTCAGTCACAAAGAACATTTATTGTAACATTACGACTTTCCTTGTGACAATAAATACTTTGATAAATACTTTAACTTTTTATAACTATTTTAACTTTTTATGACTTTTTAAACTAAAATTCAACAGTCACCCTAACATGTGCAACTACCTTAAATATACAATATGATTTCCGTGTATCCAGTGTAAAGCATGATAAAACTATGAAGATATCATGTCCATGCACACTCAAACTAATAAACGATCTATTTCCTGTTATGGGACTATGCAAGTATACTTCTTGACTATTTTGTTTAGTTTTTACTTTATGTATTGAGTACAATATTGTGTTCAACTCCCAGTATTCGGTGATTCAGCTTGTCTACAAACCAGTATAAATATGGACATATTTTTCATTTTTGAAATTAATTTCATAAATTCACTGATCAAGTGTTATACCTTTACAGGCTGTGTTAAAAAGTTGAATACTGATAGTACACTTTGAGAGTAGAAAAAGAAACTGCAATCATTAACAGAACGGCGATATACTAAAAATAATAAAACATTACAGGTATTATCCATTTCAGATCAATCACTGGGCTCTTGAAATTTGTCATTTTTTTGTCAAACCATTTATCAATAAACTGGGACTTTCAACATGCTTGATCGGGGGAGACCAGAAATTGATGAAAATATGGAACGAACAAAGACACTCAAAATTCTCATAAGTCTAAAAGTGTGTACATATTCAATACACCAAAGTTGCAATAATACTTTTATATGAAGCAGCCGTGCAGAATGTTCAATTGGGATATCAGCTATTAAAATGAAAGTCTGTTTTGCCAAAGTGAACATTATCAGACAGATCGAGGTTTGTGTACACACAGCCCGAGAACCAAAACTGATACTTTGGAAAATAACTAGCGAATTTGATTTGGATAATTTATCAGAATAGCAAGGGGGGGGGGGGGGGGGTTAAATTCAATAAAATATCAAACACAGTATCTTGTAAACATTTGGGTTTTCTGTTCATTTTCTAACTATTTTTCACTTAAATGTCATGTGATTTCAGTCCATTTGCTTTCCCATTGAATTAGTATACAGGTACCATATAATTTACTCACTGAATTTCATTCAAGAAAAATGACTCCAATTGAAATTATAACTGATATCACCGATGACTCTGATGAGAGTAAATCTGACACTAGTGTAAGTCGGAGCTTTGTCAAACAAAAATCGAAAATAATATCGGATCTTGGTCAAAAAAAATTGTATATCTTCGGACCACTCGATTTCCATCCTGGAATAGAATAATAGCTCACGAGTGACTGTGTTCGCATGTCATGGAAAGTATGCTTCAAATTAATATAATTGCTAGCCTACTGAAATATAATTTCAACTTGAAGATAAAAAAAATTCTTGCCCAATAATTAATTATTTCTTTCCTCATGCTACATACAGGAACAATTACGAAATGAAAAGTCATTGGAGTTTAGAAATGGAGACATTCTAGCTGGAATGTGAGTATCACTTGAGTTTAGCAAGCAACGTAAAGTCGCCATTATATATTATCAACACCAACAACAGTATACATGTAATAACTTCTAATCTCAGTTACCCATGGCCAGCCCCTTGCCTCAATGGTAAGAGGTCGGGTAACCGAGACTATTCAACTTCTGAAAAGATTTCCATTTCAAAATGGTAAATTTGCAAATCAATAATTTGTTCACGAACATTAATTCCACATTGACGCTACTGTTTATCACTGAGCTAGTAAAGTAAACTTTGATATCACATTTTGATCGTGGAAAATAAAAAGTTACGCTGCAAGATGAAATCATTGCCATGTTACATTAAACAACTTGAATGACATGTACATGTGTAGTAATACATTCTTATCATAGGCATCAGTGATAAACAAATGTACCCAATCATAATCTAGTGACTAAATACATATCGCAAAATATGAGGAGTCTACATATGTAGGATCGATCCACGGTCCATTTGCTGGAGCGCCCTCAGCGGCATTCTAGTTTTCTTTTCATGTCACGGGTTCGAAGGTCAAATCTGTCGGCAAGCAGTGGCGTTCATGGACGTGACGCGTATGTGTCTCTTTGCACAGGGGCGTGTGATGTAATATTTCATAGATTGTCGTTTTCTTAGGAAACTATCGTACGAATCTGTCCTGTACAGGTAGGTGGTAACACTAACAGTCAGAATTAAGTCACCCTGTGTCAAATATTAGCAATAAATCGCCTTTTTAGAAATTTTACCTCGCCGTGCCCCGCCCCCTCCCGCCATAAATTCTGACCCCAGCCTAAATGAGGCTGGACCTTGGTGGGGAAGTCTTAGGGGTGTTATTCTGCAGATATGTTCAAGACATATTGACACAATTGAGCCTAGCAGCCATGACCATATGACTACCACACATAGCAACATGAAATGGTTGGTGCATATTACATAGGCAACAACAGGGATGGATTGGCATGTGGATACTTTTTTTTTTAATTATCACATAAACTGAAAACGCCATTGGTGCTATTTTTATTTTTATAATATTTACTTCGACACTTTCCAAGGGGCTCTCACATACTTGAATGCATATTATAGTATATATGTAAGTCATTCGGTTTTATGACAATATCTTTTGAAGAGATACTGGTAGAAATTACAGCTGTATGGGAAGATCTAATACACAAGTTTTTTTTATCCCAACAGATACGTGACTCAAATGGAGCAGTTGGCATATTATAAACAGGATCCTTGGCTGGACAACCCATCACACAATCCTCAAGAAGTTAACGTCAATGATGGTGTAGCAGATGTTGCCTACTGTCCAGACAAAAATAGTGTAGCCGATATTGTCCACTCTCCAGACAATGATAGATTGACAGATGTACTTCACTTTCCAGACAAAGATAGTTTAGTAGATGCAGATTTTCTGCAGTGGTCGGGGAAAGATAAGGGACAGTCAAAAGATATAAAGCAGGAGGTCACTACTGACAATGACACATTTTATCACGATGAGAAATCTACCAGTATCGTTAACGTCACATCGAATTCAGATGTATCAAGTATTGGTAATGGATCTGTCAACGTCAACAATAAAGGATACTCAAGGACAGATATGGAAAGCATCTCCTTTAGTGTAATTACTGACCAGGAAACACGAATAAAGCTGGCATGCCAGGAAATACCAGATGTTGTGAATACAGCACAAAGTTATTGGAAAGTAACAAGTGACGACTTTCAACACAACAGATTTATGTGTAATGCCCAAACTGTCAGTATCAAGGAACCTGAACAGCCACACATTGCAAGACTTAGTGAGGACCATGAAAACAATGGATTTATATGTCATGCCAATGCTGTTAAGATTGAGGCAGCAGTTGAAGAACCACGCATTGTAAGTGAGGACCATAAAAAACACAGATTTATGTGTACGGCTAATGCTGTCAAATTTGAGGCAGTTGAAGAACCATGCATTGTAAGTGAGGGCCATCAAAAACATGTATTTATGTGTACGGCTAATGCTGTCAAATTTGAGGCAGTTGAAGAACCATGCATTGTAAGTGAGGACCATCAAAAACATGGATATACATGTATGTGTACTGCTGATGCTGGCAAGTTGGAGGCTGTTAAACAATCACACATTGTAAGTGGAGACAATCAAAATCATGAATTTATGTGTACTGCTAACACTGTCAAGTTTGAGGCAGTTGAACAACCACACATTACAAGTGTGGACCTTCAAAAAGATGGGTTTGCTACTGTCCAATCCATCAATATCAAGGAATCTGAACAACCATGCAGTACCAGTGAAGATGTTCAAAATAATGGGTATAATTGTCCTGCCCAAACTGTCAAGATGAAAGAACATGAACAACCTCACATTACTAGTGAAGACTGTCAGAAAGATGGATTTATATGCCCTGTCCAAACTGTCAATATCAAGGAAGGTGAACCACCACACATTACACAAAACCCTGATAATACTCTTTCATCGATAATATCACAAGGAAACATTGTCAGTGCTCTTGGAGAACCTTTTCCTTCAGAAACAAAGCATACTATTTCTGACAGTGCTGAAAAGCCTGAAGATACAAATGGATATATTGACCTAAATAAAAGCTGTGGCAGTTTTGAAACAATGCATAAAAGGTGTCTTGATGAAAATCCCAAGAGTGATTCAAATACTGAAAGACCATATACATGTACAGAGTGTGGGAAACGGTTCCGGAGAAGTGATGTTCTAAAAAGACATGTGAAAGGGGTCCATGGAAGTGAAAGACCATTTGAATGCACAGAGTGTGGTAAATGTTTTCAATTCAATGATCGCCTAAAAAGATGTATGAAAATTCACAGAGAAAGTCACTCACATGATAAACCATATGTGTGTGATACATGTGGAAAACATTTTAAACAAATTGTAAGTTTGAAAAGACATATTCCAACACACACCAATATAAAGTCCTGTGTATGTAAAGAATGTGGTAAAGGTTTTTATCACAGTACAAATCTATATGCACATATGAGAATCCATAATGATAGAAGACCATATGCGTGTGAAAAGTGCGGTAAGGCATTTAAACAAAGCGGTGACTTAACTATTCACAAAAGAAAACACACAAATGAAAGGCCACATGTCTGTGAAATTTGTGGTAAAGGTTTTTATTCAGCTTCAGCTTTGAAGAAGCATGCAAGTGTTCATACAAATGAACGACCTTTTGTTTGTGAAGAATGTGGTAAAAGTTTTAAAAGTAAAGGTTCTCTTGGGCAACATAAGAAGAGCCATACAAATGCAAGACCATTTATATGTAAAGAGTGTGGGAAAGGATTCTTAGTAAATGATGTTCTAAAAAGACATGTGAAAGGGGTCCATGGAAGTGAAAGACCTTTTGAATGCACAGAGTGTGGTAAATGTTTTCAGTTCAATGATCACCTGAAAAGACATATGAAAATTCACATAGAAAGTCACTCACATGATAAACCATATGTGTGTGATACATGTGGAAAACGTTTTAAACAAATTGTAAGTCTGAAAAGACATATTCCAACACACACCAATATAAAGTCCTGTGTATGTAAAGAATGTGGTAAAGGTTTTTATCACAGTACAAATCTATATGCACATATGAAGTGCCATAAAGATGAAAGACCATATGCATGTGAAAAGTGCGGTAAGGCATTTAAACAAAGCGGTGACTTAACTGTTCACAAAAGAAAACACACAAATGAAAGGCTGCATGTCTGTGAAATTTGTGGTAAAGGTTTTTATTCAGCTTCAGATTTGAAGAAGCATGCAAGTGTTCATACAAATGAACGACCTTTTGTTTGTGAAGAATGTGGTAAAAGTTTTAAAAGTAAAGGTTCTCTTGGGAAACATAAGAAGAGCCATACAAATGCAAGACCATTTATATGTAAAGAGTGTGGGAAAGGATTCTTAGTAAATGATGTTCTAAAAAGACATGTGAAAGGGGTCCATGGAAGTGAAAGACCTTTTGAATGCACAGAGTGTGGTAAATGTTTTCAATTCAATGATCGCCTGAAAAGACATATGAAAATTCACATAGAAAGTCACTCACATGATAAACCATATGTGTGTGATACATGTGGAAAACGTTTTAAACAAATTGTAAGTCTGAAAAGACATATTCCAACACACACCAATGTAAAGTCCTGTGTATGTAAAGAATGTGGTAAAGGTTTTTATCACAGTACAAATCTATATGCACATATGAAGTGCCATAAAGATGAAAGACCATATGCGTGTGAAAAGTGCGGTAAGACGTTTAAACAAAGCGGTGAATTAACTGTTCATAAAAGAAAACACACAAATGAAAGGCCGCATGTCTGTGAAATTTGTGGTAAAGGTTTTTATTCAGCTTCAGCTTTGAAGTACCATGCAAGTGTTCATACAAATGAACAAACTTTTGTTTGTGAAGAATGTGGTAAAAGTTTTAAAGGTAAAGGTTCTCTTGGGAAACATAAGAAGAGCCATACCAATGCAAGATCATTTAAGAGTGTGGGAAAGGGTTCTCTGCAAGTAATGGTTTGAAAGGACGCATCAAAGGGGTGCATGTAAATGGAAGGCCTTTTCAGTGAACAGTGTGGTAAATCTTTCAAGGATTATCATTCAGTGAACAGACATGAAGATTCACACACATGAATGACCATATGTTTGTAAAGAGAGTGGTAAATTGCAATCTGAAAACACATACAACAATCCATACCAGAAAAGTAATTTTACTATAAAGAGCCTGTCTTTTTTTGTTCTGTTTTTGAAATTTATATTGAATCTTGATGCTTTAGAAGGAACTCAATTATATTGATTTTGTTGACACCATTTTGGCATTTGATTGTGGTAGCCAAACAGGCACACCCGTGGTTTAGGGGTAGCTATTGGAATAACCTGTCAGTCGACCTATCTGTGACCCACCCATTTATTTCAACCAAACCTGCCATAGTCTAAATTACCGAGCCTCTTGCCGTTGAGGTCATAACTCCCCAGCAGAGTCTGGGGAAATACAATGTCGCCGATTGTAAGGAGCAACATGGCTGCTGACAAGATCTGGGAGTCTCTTTTCAAAAAGCAATACACTTTGGGAAGACCTGTTCTTTTGGTGTAGTTTGTCGAAATAAATAGATTTCATAAAACTTTCCTTTGTCTGTGTGATTGTTGACTACAATTTTAGCACAACTGAACTCGGGTTCACTGAGTAGTACTAGTCTATCTGCTAGACCTCGGATGTTCTTCCGACAGAATACGACACACGCCTGAACATAGCTATCGGGGATGGAACATCCAAGGTCTAGCAAATGTCATCAGGATATAAATAACTGCCAATCAGAGAACCGTATTACCGACAAGCACAAACAGAGGACAATAGCTAATTTTTCATGCATATTCATCTTAAGGAGGGACTTGTAAAAATAACCACCAAGGCGTTAACTAAAATGTATGAATGACAACGTCTACACACTCATCAAACACAATTACCATAAACTGATAAGACATAGTAATGACATAAATGTGTTTGTCAACACCTGCATGCACAGATTGAATATATTAAAGTCTGTATATGCATACATGGCCCAACCCACTAATCTCAATGGAATGTCCGGATGAAAATGACATTAGCTAGACTGTTCGGGCAAGCCCTCACTGCGAACTTCGTTCGCTTATAGTATCTAAAGAAAGCCCAAACATCTAGCAGCAAGACTACAGTAATACGTGCTATAGGCATCATGGTGAAATGTGTGTGCACGCACAGGCTGTAAATGACTAATTAAAGTCAAAAACCACCAGGAAGGGTAGGCAAGCGAATCAGATTCCGAAAATGTATGCAAATATGCTTAGTAACAAGACCACGCCCACAGCAACAGCCAAATACAGTTTTCTGTGCCATTGGTGCTATTTTACTATTTTCAACATGCGTATCATCCAGACTTCCAAAAAAGCTGTAAGGATTGAGGACTTGCATCATCTAGCTGTAGTTTTGATAAAATTACCAATGAAAACTGTGTTTTATTATATTTTGGTTCAATGAAAATCATCAATAACCACTGTATAAGAACCTTCTTGTAAAAGGTTCCAGCAAAAACTTCTGTTAAAATAAAGGTATAATTCTACTGTCAAAATCAAATGTTTATTTTCAATGGTGTTTGTAGGAAATACAAAGTCAAAGATATGAGCAGCTATTATACCAAGTACATTTATATTGTATTTTCATTATTGGCATATAACGTTTTTAATTACAATGCTGTATAAATATTAATACCAGTAAATATGATAATGTAGAATGCACTCTGAAGTACCGTCTTCACAGATTCTCTTCGTAAAATGCTGTGGAGTTTCACAAACGTTGATGCCATCAATCTTAACAATGGGAACTTTGGTTCAAAGTTCAAAACATGCGATTTTATTTCCCATGTTCAAGATGGAGAATTTAGTTTGAAGTTTTGTCACTCATAGTTTTCCCTCCACCTCTCTTCAAGACCATAAATAAAACAGTACATATTGGCATTTTTTTTCTCTTTCTGTGTGTATATATCATGGACATTTTGGACATAATGTTTTTGTTTATAATTTGATGATTTGTGCTTTGGTTTGCTGGGCAACTCGGGCACTTTCACCAGTTTTACTGGTTGTCCTGGGCTGGATCAACAGTTTACTATATGTACCACCAGCTTGACCTTTGGTGAGACGACCAGGGTTGATACACACACAACCGACAACATCCTGTAGAAAAGTAATAGAAACAACAATTTTACTTATCAAGTGATCACTTTATTTCAATCTCCACTTGTCTGACACTGACTGTACATCCAACTTATTATCTGCAGCATTTACTGCACAGTTTGTAACAATTTAAATTCAAAGAGTAAGCAACAACACCAAAAGTGGTCTTGATTTCAAGGAAATATTAATTGACCTTGTCTCCTTTAAATCACATATTACCCTTGTTTCATTTGAAGGTAATAAACACTTGTGAGTCATGAATATTCAATTTTATTGCATGTTATTACAAATAAGTCTAATGATTCCTATGAGACAACGTATGACCATGACAAAGACATCTTCTGAACAATGAATGACTATATTTCAACTTGGTGTTTCATGGCATGTAATGCACATACATTGTGATGTAAAATCATGAGATGCCTCACTAGAACCCAAAGTTTTCGAAAACACCCTTATTTCCTGGCGTGGCATATCCCTTTAAAACATAACATTTTCATGGGTGAACTAAAACTGCTCTCCTTACCTTGATAAAGAACCTGAGATCTGATGGCAGTATGAACACATCTGGTGTGATTTGCATCTTAGCAAACTGTTCAAAATATTCATAATCTACGTTCATTTCTTCAGCAGGTGGATATAGTGGATAGTAATTATGCTGTGTTAAAGTGTGTTTACATAGTCTGGCCAGCCTATCAGATCCAGCTACAGGCCTAAAAGAGGAATCCGTTCAAATCGATTGGTTGTTTGGCAGTAAAACTGTATGTTAGTAAAAGTTGGAAGAGTGCCTAGCAAAGGTTAGTCATTACAAAACCATACCCCCTCCTCCCTCCAATGCAACAATGATTGTGTGGTATTGCAACATTTTTGACAGAAATAGGAAAATGGTGTGAAAATGCCATGGTTTAATATAGACATTATACACGAAGGGAGATTTCAAAATCCCACTGGCCAATAAACCTTACCTTGTCAGATTGCATCAAACATCCAGAACATTGAAAGAAGTCTAAGAGATATGTATACACAACATAATTAAACAATAATGTACGCCCTCCCAGCCCATAATGGACGAAAGCAAACTTAGAACGACATAATGGGCGAGGCGACAGCCGAGCCCATTATGGAGTGCAAAGTTTGCTTGAGTCCATTATGGACTGGGAGGGCGTACATTATTGTTATTATTTTATAGTTTTGCCAATTCCAGTGAATTCGTAGACCGAGAAACGCAAAACAATGTATAATATACACAGCGCTGAACATCGTCTGCCATGTTTGGCCCGGAAGCTGAATACTAATCATAGCGACACACGTACGTACACGTACACACACATATACACTTCAATGAACTGCTGTGAACACAAATTTGTTTCATGAATGCGTTGTATTTTTAAACAGTGGAAATGACAATCATAAGTAACAACATATATTTCGAAAAAATACCTAGTCGTATGAAGAAACAGAATAAATAAGCTTGTATTGTTATGCTCGTTCCGGGGCCGCGATGCCCAATAACGGAGTACATTATCAGTAATAATGTACAGCGATGACGTCACAAAATTCACTGGAATTGGTAATGCTATAATATAATATATGTATAATCCCTTCCAGTCCCATAAAATAAAACAAAAACAATACACACGTACCATGAAATCTCTTCAGCTCCAAGGTGAAATAAAATATCCGATGCTGTCAGTCCAACTATGATACCATTGATATTAAGCGTACATGGGTCTGATACAAAATGTACTCGGTCAAGCTGAGAAAGAACATACAAGGAAGATTAACATCTTAGTAAGAGTAAAGATTCTTGTTTTTCAGAGTCAGTCAATAATAAATGCCAATTAAAACTAGCGAAGAGCAAATCTCATTTTGAGTAAACATTAACTCCCGATTACAATACTTTTTTCAACTCTACCACTCACAAGCATACAGCTGCACACACCATATATTCATATAAATATCAATTTGGAACAAAGAACTGAGCAATGTAATGTTCAAGTATCATAATTCCTGTACTTCAGAACTAATGATACCCACATCACCTGTTTATAATGTACTCTACTACTCAGTATCCTTATTTCTATAGTGACAGAAACTAAGTTTGTGTGTTGTATAATCATCTCATTCTCAATACATTTCTCATCTTGCAGTCACTGAATTTGTCTCTTTTATTAGACAGGAATGCATAAATTTCAAATGTAGCATTGACAACATCCTGACTTCATCAAACTGTACCTGTTGTTTTGGGAGATCTTTCACCTGGTAAGGAGGCTGTGGGTAGACATACTCATGGTGAACATCACGCTGGGATGGTACAAAGACCAGCTGTGTTTTCAGTCTGAAATATAAAGTACATGACATTCTAATTGTTGCAATAATTTGGAAGATGATTCAAACAGTTTTTGTACTCATGGACTGTAGAAAGTATCAAACATGCAAATAGCTCTGTAGTAACTCATATTGTGAAGACTGAAAAGCACCGAGTTGTCTTGTATAGGGCAGAAAACAAATCAAGATTGATGGGGTGGTGCAAACAAGGTTATGAAGATATTTATCCAACTTTAGAAGCTTAGGTAAACCTAACATGACTGAATGACTTCAAATGTCTCTTTAATACATCGTTTGATATGTATAGTTTCTACATTCTACAAGACAGGGTGACATCAAATACAGTCACATGTGTCTCTTTAAGACTTCTAAAATCATCGACCATTTGATTATACTCTTATAATACAAACTACATACGAAAATGTATGGCCATTGGGTACACTGCCATTAGGTAACAAGCCATACCAGTCATGGTTATAGAGAAATTTCACAATTCACATTTTAGGGTTGATGCTGATGATGCAAATAATCTTGTTAGATTAGTCTTGAGAAACACAAATAAATAGAAAATGATATTGAACTTGGGATAAAACAAAACTGGTCACATGCCATCTAATAAACTATGAGGCAAACCCTTGCACACTATGTACAAGAAACAGCTAACTACATTGGATATCCTAATCCATTGTGGTTCTATACACAGATGACACATGTTAAATTCAGTGATAGATATATTCAAATTATGTTTGTTGACTTACAGTGTGGTACTTTCTACTATGGTGTGTATTATTCTCAGGAAGAACTCTTCATAAGTTAAATCCATTCCATCCATACCATTCTGAAGGGTAAACAAGATTTGAGATTTAAGATTTAAATTCAATGCCACTAGAATTCAATTTGAATATTACCAATATATTTGCCAAAATTCCTACCATGGAAAAACTAGTCAATTCACTGGTCAATAACATCAAAGATCCCACAACCATTAGTAAATGCACATCCATGTGTAGACACAGACACAGACACAGTGTGCCCTCTAAGCCAATTTGACGCGCCACTGGCACACACAATTTCTAGTGACGCACCAAAATTTGGTGTTCTCCTATCTCTTACTATGTGGCGACTCACAAGAAATGTCAATTTTTCTCATTTTGACTCATAACAACAAAATTTGGCTACCATTAGAGGGTTTGAAAACTCACCACAATTTGTTCATGTCTGCTGTCAAGGAATGGACCAAACTGTTGAAGTAAAGTTGATTATTAGATCTCTTGTACTTTTAAACCCAGTAAAGGTACATGTGACAATACAAAGATAAAACTATATATGGTATATGAATAGGAATCTGCAGTAAAGAAATGACACTGGGAGGCAATTTATTATATTATACTTCACAATATGCCAGTCTAGTAGTTTTTAAGAATCTATTGGCTTTCTCCACAATTATTCAGTATCTCTGCATACCATAATGGGTTGACATGTGGTGGTGTTGAACCAAACAGAACATTTTTATCACAGGCATCGATAAAGTAACTGCCAATCTTGATGCATTACAAAAGGAGACTGAGCAGTTTTCCTTGGCAACTGATAAACCCACACATCTTTGTTCTTTTTAAACTAGGCATTATATTATTATTATTATTATTATTATTATTATTATTATTATTATTATTATTATTATTATTATTATTATTGTAGGCATTTTTATGTCATTCAACATAACAGAATACAAAAGCCATATTCACACAGGATTTCTTATGTCATGAATGTGGCAAGGTATAAAAATACCTTCAAATGAAATTTATTGCATGTACTTACAAAAATACAGACATCAGGTTTTTCTTTCAGTAAGACTTGAATGAAGTCCATAAGAGGGTCCAAGCTGAGACTGTCTGTTGTAAAATATGGACCAGCAGTTGTAAGTATATGAAGAGGTTTGCCTGCATCTCTGGTTTCTGGATCACTGAATGGCAATAATACACCCTGAAAATATGACAAAAATATATAACTTATCTTGTATGTGATATACTACATGTTTGCATAAACATTCTATGGCCAGGAAATTGGGACTATAAATGGATGCCATCACCAAGGAAACCTACATTTTCTACCAGAGTTGTTTTACTAGTTTTGCACCAGTGCTGCTTAAACTTTGACTATGATAATTTGACCTGGGAACAGGGACCTAAACAAAGGTCATCTCCTAGGAAACCTACCTCATAGAGTTTATTGGCAACTAGTTTTGCACCAGTACTGTTTATTCCTTCCACTGTGATAATTTGACCAGGAAACAGGGAATATTCCTTCAGACTACTGAGTAACAAAGACACTCTTTTCCCGGCTGAAGACTCCACTGAACCTTCCAGCATCACAGACTGGGAATTCATCCTTCCGTTACCATCACAACAAACACGTCCTGCCACAGTGATAGTTTCCTGTGATTGGATAAAGACCAAGCGGTGAAGATAGATTATATAATCTCTTTTAACAGCTGTTATATTTTACAAGAACTTGGACCTCAAGAGGCTTAAATCTCCAAACCTTGTCTGGAAGTCTGTAGTTAACTTATCAGCCAAGTATTTATTGATACAATGATTAGCATTCTGGACATGCAGATCTCTAAATGAATTCATTCATTCATCAATATCTCAACTGTTGTGAACTAAAAATTATCCAAACCTTTGACATCAAAGATATTGTAATCTATCAATGGATGTTAATTACATTATCATACCTGGAGAGGAAGTGCAACATGAGACAGGTTTTCTATCACATTAGCATTCTGTAATTCATAACCCAAATCTTCAATTATATCATTCAAAACTATGGAAAACAAGACAAAAAATTTGCATGAATTATGATAATTATGATAAAAAAACATTGCAAGTCATAATCTACAAGAACACCAGTGTGCCCTCTAAGCCACTCACCACTGACACACACAATTTCTAGTGACACATCAACATTTGGTGTTCCCCTATCCCTTACTATGTGGTGACTCACAAAAAATGAGTTTTTATCATTTTTGACTCACAACAACAAAATTTGGCTATCATTGGAGGGCACACTGAAGAGCATATACCCTTTATTATTAATATGACAAGAACACAGGTAAGTAAGGTATGTCTGCTTCTTTTTGTTCACTCTAATGACAAGATGTTATCATCTTTGTGTAGAAATATTTAATGCTAGGTAACTAAGCCAATAACAACAAAAATTGTTTCTGGTCAGGACATTTTGTCTAAAGTGGTGTGAGGATGTGATTCTTTTTTAATTCTAAACAAACCTGTCACTAAATCTACTATTTATGACAGTTACTGTTCTTTTTATTTAGTACTTTAAAGCAAGTGTGTATGTGGGACAGATGTCATTTGCTTGTTCTTGATTGGCTCTGCAGTTGTCTTCACCGAAGTAGGGAGGGTTTTTTTTGTGCTCCCCCTGGATCTGTTGACTGCATGGGCTAAAGACACACACACAAAAAAGAGACCGATTCGGGGGTATTTAAGTGATGCGCGTGCTGACCAGAAACAATTCTCTTTTTTTGGCCTTATAATGACATTATAAACACAAAATGTTTGAATAGGACAACAAATAGCAAATTGTACAGTGCTATAACAAGATTACAATGTCATTATGGAAAGAGGCTGATGCAAAACAACATTGATATCACTATCATTTACTTGCACAAAAATCTGAATTTATCAAGTCTGCATATATCATACCATGTGCTTTATCTGTATATTTCTGAAACATATATTTAAAGTTTGTTGTTACTGCATTGTCTCTGTCGTACACCTCTACTGTACAGTTATCCGGACCACATCCCTGCCAGGTGTTCACTGTCATCTCACCAAATTTACATACCACCTCTCCTCTGTTACTACGACTGGTGTATTTCTGTGATGGCGTGCCTCTGTCGGAAAGAAAATAATACAAAGTCCTTTCTTAATTCTAATTCCACAACATCATAATTATGAGAAGAAATTTGACAGTAAATCACCATACTTGGCAGATAAACATCATGATTCCATACAGCTCAGAGTACATGTTGTGACCAAAAAAGTAAGTTAATATTAACAGTTAGTTGCTATCCGAGTCTGATGAACATGTCACCAAAACTTTTGTCTGATAATTTTAGCTGAAAGAAAAAGTTGTTAGGAAAGTGAAATCTACACAGAATCTATTACTTATATGTACTGGCTCATACTAATATATTATTAACACATTTGTTCAAACACAATCATCAATGTACCTTCCCATTATTTCAAGTTTAGGTTACTTCAAAAAGAACAATAAATAAAAAAAAATCTGTTTTCTTTTGTCTTTCCCTTTCTGGTTCATGGCTATGAATGTAAACAGCATTCACCCAGAAAACAGTGATAGGGTTGTGGTCATTGACAATTATTTTTTGAAATCATAGAATGGAAGCCTTAACTCTGTAATGATTTGGCGTACTTACACAGGTGATGGAAGTGATCCTGGTGAATATGGAATAGAAGGACTTCCAGTTATACCAGTTACTCTTTTATTAGTGACACTCTCTGGTGTTGTGTGCAGCCTTTTATTTTTACCCTGTCAAGAAAAATGTACAAATTTATGTATATCTCAATATGAACTATTTTAGAGAAAATGGAAATTGAACTTGCACAAACTATCCCTGGAGTAAAAGTATGAAGTTCCAATATCATAACTATAAAATATCAAACACTTCCTAATTACATTTAACATTATTGTTGTCAATTCCACCATTTCTTTCTGCTTCAATCATAAATCAACAATCTCATCGATAACTTTTCAGCGGTTGTGAAATTGAAATATGAACATTGGCAATATTACAGTTATTTGCAGTTTCTCGTGTGTATCATCATCATCATCATCAATGTAGTATAAACTTGCTGGTTGGAATTACCGTCTTTGGACTTGGCTTTCCCCTGATGTACCTACACATGCACCCATACTTACACACCCATACATAACTGATGAGTGAATATGTAACTGATGAGTGATAAGGCCTAATTGGTATAGTTACATAAACTTACCTTTGTAGCTGGTGTGGAGTATGCATTCAATAAATCTTCCGCATCACTTCCATCAATACTATATGCATAGTGTAAGGAATATACAAGGAAGTCATGTAATGTATTCTGTATGGTCACAATGTATTCAGTCAGATTTGGCAAATTACAGAAACAAAATGTGTGTATGTTAATATAGTGTTTCTTTCCTGTACAAAGTTTGAAAAAGATTGACTTAGTCATAGCTGGGAAACAAACTGGAATTCATTCAGAATCTGTAAGCCCCCTCCAGGATTTATTCAAATGGGCTACAAGTAGTATGTGATGTGTTAATAGAGAGGTTTAGATACACGTTCGAACGCGTACGTCTACGGGAGCATGATAGTGCAGGCGTACAAGTAATGACGCGTACAAAATTGTGTTTAGTTATGCGTTCTAAACACAAACGTGAAAAATAGTGGAAAGTGAACGTGCACGTTGACATCTTCTTTCCAGAAGGCCAGACACGTCTTTGTTTTCTAAATTTGTCCGTAGTTTTGCCATTTTTCCTGCAACTACCCAAACCAAAAACCAAACAATTAGTTTAACGTTACGCTTCCGAACTTTGATATAAAAAATACGCCTTTGAATCGAAGAAAATGACAAAAACTCAACACGTATTTACAGATACGTGTAGACCGCCATTTTGACGTAGCGTCGTTTGATACAGAACGCCTGAGTTGCTTCGAATCACGTGACTATGACGCTACACGTATAGAACACACGTACATACGCGCATCTAAACCTCTCTAATATCAGTAACTTGTTCCCCATACAGAAGATGGATACCAGGATGTCTTATGGGTATTGTAGATACCATGATAAAGTACTGACTTTAGGATGGCAACTATACCTGCAGTAATCATTGCAAAATGTTCATCAACTTCCCATGTTAAGACTATGTTCAAAGAAGCAATATTCCTTTCAACAGAAACATTACATGCATATATCGCTATGATTTTGGCACCTACAGCATATCGGTGTTCTAACAATAAGCGACACAAGTTTGCTCTTTTACCATAAAGCATTTCGATCAAATTCAACTGATCATATCAGTATTTATAACTTAACATTTAGATCTATAAGTCTGGTAAGGATACAGTACTTCCATGGAACTGATGTCATAAACTCTCTGCTTCTCTCTCTTCACATTTGGTGTTTTATGCTTCTGTGACTTTCTGCTCAGTTTCTGATAATGGAAAGAAGAATTTTATTAGTTATCATCATATTTTTTTCAAAACTTCATCATATTTGTCTAAGAAGTTAAAAATTTGCTTCTCAGTTGTAGCTGAGGCTTAGTTTTGAACTGTCTCACCTATACGTACGTTTACACTGAAAATGTATATGTAAAGCATGTTGCACAGGTTCGGTTGCTACATCATACATGTATAATAAGCTGAAGAATCTTTCAGACTTTCTGGTTTGTCAACCTAACTGTGGCACACCATCCTCCTGATGCTAACAATGGACTGCTGAACTGGTGCTGCCATAACCTGGTGGAGCACTATTGCCAGCCCAGTCTTAGTCCTGTTGGAAAGCATTCTTTGAGCTGTACAGTATTTTGTTGTAGCCAATTTTGAACATCAATTATCACCAACAACCTGCAGCACACTGTGAAAAGTATGTTGTTGTATGCAGACATGAGTTCAACATTAATACAACAAACCAGTACTATTATATACATACCTCTCTTTCAAATTGCTCCACAGACTCCATGGACAAGGATACATTTTTATGTGTATGTGAAAAGGCTACCCATTCATCAACCAGTGATGAACTGTCAAACCGGAATATCATACATAACTCTTTCACTGTTCATTGAAAAAACACAATAATTAGAGGAAAGTCCAACCTAATGATAATGTAACTTAATAACCAATTACATGTCGATATATGTTATGATAACAATACAGTTTATTATCAAATGTGAATTTTCAATTCCAATTTACATGTGCATGTGTATCACCATCACTATTGCTAAAGCATAATGCATATGTCGAATACTTATGTAAATAGATTTGTCATGATGCTTGGTATGTATGTTCAAATAGTTGTAACATGGTCAAGGACAAAATAAACTCAGAACATATAGATTATTTAAAAATGACAATACTTTTGAGAATTATTTAAATATTATTTACAGATTTTCATTTCAGAAAATTGTTATCTTAATTTAGAAATTCAGTTAGGAAGGAGATCACCAAAGGTTCCTTTTGATTTAAGATATTGTAAAAGATGTAATTTAGGTTTACTAGATGGTGAGTTTCATTTTATCTTAGACTGTCCAGTACACTATATTCAAAGGAAAGTGGGATAAACAATAAAATTGAAAAACATTTTTCTTTTATTAAAATTATGACCAATCATCATGCTCTATGTAAATTTTAAAAAAAAATGTTTATAATTTCTTTTTAATATTTTATGAGAATTCTTGCATTGTTACTGTTTAACAGTAAATTTGTTGTTGTTAGCATTTACCATACTGTACCCATTGAAGGTAAAGTAGTGTATTAAGTTGTTATTATTATCAAATGAAATAAAAAATGTTTGAATTTGGTGAAGTTTTTTACACAAGTAGATTTGGAAGTTATTTACAGTTGTAATGGATCCATCAGCACTGCATGTGTTTCTAAATTACGTTTACATGTCAGATGCTATTATAAGTGTACAAGTCTTACTGAAAGTTTCACAGACACGGAAAATACACTTTCCTGGACTGCTAAAAATATGTCAGCTAGTAATAACAACTCTCCAGTACCAGATACCCAAGGCTGGAATGGTCCTCGACACTCCATTCACATCGAGTTGACAGTGTTAAAGTTATAACTTTCACAATCACACAATACAACCTTAACTTCAGTCTAGTCACAGCTATCGAGTTGACAGTGTTAAAGTTATAACTTTCACAATCACACAATACAACCTTAACTTCAGTCTAGTCACAGCTAGCTGGCTCGGCTGTTATTATTGTCCCCAAACATGTCGGCACTGGGTACGGTGTACTCGTGGATGTAGTGATTACTTACGCTTATCAACTAATTCAGCATCATTCAACTCTATGTCAAACATAGAGAAATCTTCGGCAAGATCTTCTGCGGACACTGAAGTGCTCATCTCGACTAATATTCACTTCAAAAAATATTGCAAAATGAAAATTATTGCAACTAGTATTAGTAGTATTATTAGTAACACACACGAAACTTCCCCGCCAAAGTTTTAACCTGAGGTGTACGCACGCGCAATTACGGCTACATCTGATTGGCTAATAAAATCGTGACCTTAGAATGACCTTTCACTTATGACCTTTCATGTTTTTGGTGTTGCATGTTGCTCACCCATCTGAAAGTTAAACGAAACGTTCTTTCACTGCAGAGATGGACTCGGAGCAGAAAGTGGTTGTCGCAAAGAACAAAAGAGCAACTCTAGAAAGAGCAGAGAAGTTCATATCCTCATGCTACTTTACAGATGTTAATTTGCATGGCAGGTAAAGTCGAAATATAAATCATCTGTAAAACCATGGATTCATGAGTAAACTAAAGTAAAACACTATGATCAGACGAAACATTCGAAAGGATATGATAGTCCTGCTTAATTAATACTTGCAGACTGGATGGAGTCCGGGACTCTATTCTGACATTGACTTACCCTGTCTGCAAACATGACTAAGGATATAACAGCAGGAGGGGCAGGGACAAATTTTAATGCACAAGCCCTGATTTCAGTGAAACCATAGCATGGAAGTATACTTCCAAGTTCCATGATCATAGACAGTGAAAGGGGAAACCCACTCGCTATACCATGTTGTATGCAGGTTGGAAGCAAGTTATCAAAAGTTTTAGAACAGTAACTGAACTACATAAACTTGTGTAAACTAAAGGCAAACCATAATTTTTTATGAGTAGTTTATTCAGACTTAAAATTATGTATATGTCAAAAATGTAAACATGAGTGAACAATAAATTAATAAATGTTTTAATCTTGTGATATTGCTGCCATGTATGTAAATGAATTATTGAATGGAAAAAATATAAATACAATGAGGTCAGCCATAACCTGTCAAATTGTATTTACCGAGGTTATATTTACACAAGATTAAGTGTTTTTCTTTGCAAAATTTAATGCTTACAGAAATAATATTTTGGATTAACTTTCAAGATTTCGAGTTGAACAGAAGTAGATATGCGGCTAAACCAAATATACTTTCCATGAAAAAAATGATGTGCTTTATGCAATTTCTTGATTTTATTGTATTGTTGTTTTTTCACATGTAATAATAGATTGTATCCAGAGAAACTGCCATTAACAAACATCAAGCACTTTGCAGCTCCTGATAGAATTCCTTATCAAGAAGCAGTTACACAAACCTTCAAAGATGCTAAAACTGGACAGTCATTTGGACCAGTGTGAGTATTATATATGAGAAGTACCACCCACCTCTACCTCCCCCCACCCACCCCCACCCCCCCCCCCCCCCACACACACACACACTCATCAGTACAAGGGGTACAGACCAGTCAAATTGTAAGCAGAGTTACAAATATGTCAAAATCCAAAATGAAATATTCATTGAATATATCTGGACCATTCCAAAGTGCAGATCTTGTGTATTGCATGACTCTAGGGGTAAAGTCTACTCACATATATTGACTTCATTAGTGTTTTTGTTAAAATCTTACTTTTTTTGGATAATGACTCATGTAGTGTGACTATGATATCTCGTCAAATTGAGTGGATCTTTACTAGCAGATATAAATTAAATTTGGATTGTTTTCATGTAGGTGGTCCACACACTGGTTTAAAGTGGACATCAGTGTTCCAGAGAAGTGGCAGGGCAGGGAGGTTAGACTGGTCTGGAACTCAGGATCAGAAGCTATGGTATGTTGATTTAAGACAATTCATGTGAGATTAGTTATATGCCCACTTTGCTGATTGTGAATAGATCATTTTGTGAATCATGTGCAAGTGAATGAGTCAGCAGTTGTCCATCAGTAGATCATGCATGCCAAATAAATCAGTGTCCTGTGTATGAGCCAAATGTATTTTAAAGTACGTCATTCCACAAAAGGTTTTACACTCATGATAATCATATGGACTACAAATCGCACTGTACAACCAAAACATTGATCAAACTTGATGACCCGCAATTATCTTATTCACCAAAAGTGAGCAACCTTTGTAGGATTCAGGTCACACGGAATATTTTATTTTAGTTTTTAAAATTGTGAAAAACATGACAAAAATCTATGGTCTTATGCAATAAGTATATTTTCTGATATTTGTCCTTTTCCTTGGGCTGTGGTCATATTGTTCCAGTCCCAAATTTCACAACAATATTGTAGCCTGACACCATTGTAAGATATTTGTTTCTGTCATGTGATTCCCTTCCCTTACAGGTTTGGCAAGATGGAGAACCACTGCAAGGCCTGACTGGGGATTGTCAGCTTAGGAAAGACTTCATTTTAAGTAAAAAATTGACCAAGAAAGAACTTCGGTATTATAATTTAAGTTATCAGTTGCAATTGAGCAATATCTTGGCTCAAGTCCCTTGTAAAATTCCATCCTCTTTGTCAGGATGACAGTAGTCTAGTTCCTATACAGTATCGTTACCATTTACTCCTCCATTCACAGTATAGTCAAAGTCGTTACTCTAGAAGTCCTGAGATGTATGAGATACAATTTAAAATTCATCCACAGCCACCCACACAGTCATTAACATCATGTCTTTTGTTAATTAATCCTAAAATGTTAAACAATAACACAGCCCCTCATAAAGTTAGTGTTTATTGTGATGGGGCAGTTATGTAATGACCAAATATGGTATATTTTTTAGCTTTTATTTTTTACCTCACTATAACAGTTGGGGTTCACTGAGTGGATGAACAATTTTTTGTGCTGATTGAGGGACTTTGACTAAACTTGACCACATTGGCATCCAGACGAGGATGACAGTGTTTGTCTGCCTGACTCATATTTGTCCTTCCTCCCTCCCTACCTCCATCCCTACCTCCATCCATCCATCCATCCATCCATCCATCCATCCATCCATTCATCCATTCATCCATTCATTCATTCATTCATTCATTCATTCATTCATTAATCCATCCATCCATCCATCCAGTTTTGTTGAAGGTGATTTTACAAGAGTAACTGATGGAATTCAAAGAGTTATAAAATGAAAAGACAGATATAAGTGAAATTATTCTGTAACTTTCAAATAATATTGAATTACAAGGTTGTAACACATAAGTATTTAAATGCAGTACATAAATATAGAATTGAATTTTCAATCTATTCTGGTTGACAATCATCAGAATGATGATTTTCAGTAGTTATGATGACTGACCACAGAAGATCGTCAACTAGGACAAATCAAACAGTCAATGCTTTGTATTAAATTCATCTGCCTGTGCGTTATAACCTTCTATTACATTTGATCAACCAAGATGATGAACATATTTTTGGTCAGTAGTAATATTAACAGATAGAAAGTACACAGAGATATTGAACATGACAAGTAGCATGATGTTGGTATAATACAGATCATCTTCTGTTTTCATATCAGTAGACATTCAACAAACCAACATTGAAACAGATAGACAGCGACGAGAAATGATTGAAATTGATGTATTTCTTTGACAGACACACTGTTTACATCGAGATGGCATGTAACACACCATTTGGGGCTGGTGGTGGTCTGATACAAGCACCAGATATGTCCAAACAATTTACACTGTCTACTGTGGAGATTGCAGTGTTTGACAGAGATGTTTATGACCTTTTAATGGACTTTGAACTGCTAGTTGACATGGTGAAGGTAAGAATGAATTAATGAACTCAATACTTACAAGGAAAAACCTCTCCAATGAACAGCGCCCTCTGATGTTGTCATTCTCATGAGTGAAACTATCTGATGCATTGTGTGTGTTGTAGAATACCCCAGTGGTACTGGTACTAGCACTGGAATGCCACACCAAAGGGAGTGTTCATTAGAATGTCTGTTTAGTATTGATAACAGTTTTTATTGCAGCCAGAAAGAAATTGCTGAAGATGCAAGAATGATATTGGAAAACAGAAATCTAAAAAGGCACACTTTGTACAAGATAATTATCACGCTTATGTCTTGGACAGAGTTCATTTCATTCTATTCAAATTTATTCTCAAATTATGTATAAAAAGTGGTACAATGTAGGTACAAATTAGTATGTGATTCAATTGCTCTTTTTACTCCATTGCTCCTTTCTGTTACTGGAGTTCTTAAAACTTCGCAAAATAAAAAGAAGACTTTTCATGGTGAATGTGTAACAATATGTATTGATACGATATGATAGACATGTGATCATAATGTGTATATTATGCCTTATTTCAGCACATGTCAGAGGAAGACCAAAGATCATACCAGGCTTTGTATACAGCCAATAGAATGGTGAATGTTTGTAAGATTGGAGACAGACACACTTACAAGGAGGCTCATCAGATTGCCAAGGAATTCTTTTCTCAAAGGAATGGTGATAGTCAGCATACAATTCATGCAATGGGGCATTGCCACATAGATTCTGGTGAGGGTCTATTCATGCAATAGAAAATTCCCATGTAGATTCTGGTAAGGGTCCATTCATGTGATAGAATAGCATAGATTCAGGTACACTGGGGCATTGATTCTGGTAAGGGTACAATGGGACATTGCCACATAGATTCTTGCAGGGTCTCAAACAGTAGGATATTGTCACATAGACTCCGGTAAGGGTCTATTTATGCAATGTGAGATTCAAGTAAAGGTCTATTCATGCAATGAACCATTGTTACTGTTTAATTGTCAACAACATTCCATATTGTCAAAAAGAACACCTTTATGTCCTTGTATTGGAGAAAATTAAGAATGGCTTTTTAAAGATTTCATCAGAAAGATTATATAATCATGATACATATATATCTTATTTGAAATCAGCATGGTTATGGACGTATGATGAAACAAAGAGGAAATGTGCAAGGTCATGGTCATCCACATTGATGCTGATGGACCAGTATCCAAACTTTACCTTTGTCTGCTCACAGGTATGTTACCATGTCTGCTTACATTCATCTACTCACAGTTCTGTTGGTGTTTGTCCACATGTGTGTCACTATGTCATCTTACATGTGCGTCATTGATATGTTTGCTCACATATCACTGTCTGCTTAAATAAGTGTCACCATGGTTAATCACAGGTGTGCTACCATGTCTATTTAGAGGTGTGTCACCATGTCTGCTTTAACAAGTTCATTACAATGTCTACCCGTTCTCCACAGAAGGCAAATCAGAAGGCACAAAAACTCATGTTGGGGCTGTTATATATTTAGTTAATGCCATATGAACATTTACAGGAAGGAGAATGTAAATTATTTTTTTGCAATAAATGACTTCCATTAGTTGAGATAGCCAAAATGTTGGTCCAGGAGTATCTTAAAAAATTGAAATTGTTGATAAGGTACTACGTTTTCTCATATTCTGTACATATTGCCCACAGGCCATGAGCTTCACAATCACAGTGACATCATGGATATTCCTATCTTGAACACTGACAAGATAGCATTGAGGCATGTATGAATTAGGAACAGCCAGTAAAACTCTAAAAAACACAATGAATCATATATTTACTTTGCCAGTAGGTGGCATCTGTGCCTCTTCCAGACCACTACAGTGTTCAATCCATACACGTCTGTATGCTAACTTTTATCTGGCAAAATATTGACCCTCGGTTTATGGACAATCAAACTGCCAGTTTTTCAATATCTTTTCCATAACAGGCGCAACAGTTTGAATGGGTAAAGACCAACTATCCAGGTCTGTATGAGAGAATACAGCAAAAGGTGAAAAGTGGACAGTTTCTACCTGTAGGTGGTACCTGGGTTGAGATGGATGGCAATGTTCCTAGTGGAGAATCTTTTGTCAGACAGTTTCTGATCGGTCAAAAGTTCTTTCAAAAAGAGTTTGGAATCAGATGTAAAGAGGTAAAACTTAGGATTTAGAAATTCACCTTCATCTTGGGTCTTGTGCATAGGTCTGTGGTATTCTTATTGTTTACAATGACCGTCTATAAATTTATCTATCCTGTAAGTTGTGTATTTGTAAATGTACTGTTTCAACTTGACTGCATTTTGTGCAATTGAAGTACATTTTTTGTCAGTGCACCGTACCAGAACAAGATTCTACCATTGTCACTGTTGATAGACAACTTTGTAAATATCAAATTGGCTTTATGAATAGCATTAATACATTTCATATTCAATATAAATTGATAATTATACATTAATTTATTGCACTTTTTGATAGGGTGATATTTCTTTTCTAAATCTAGTTTTGGTTACCAGACACATTTGGATATTCCGGACAGTTGCCTCAGATTATGAAGAGTGCTGGGATTCAAAGATTTGTCACCCAAAAGATGAGTTGGAGTTTGATCAATAAATTTCCAGTAAGTCAGTGATTTCCCTCATATATTCTCAGTGTTTGTGTACAAGGGTAAGATGGAGTTGTTAACAGGCCAATCTAAGATAGAAAGTTAGAAAGTATAACAGGGCAGAAGCTTAGGTATTTGCTACCAGAAATCTACCTTGTAGAAATAAGAGTTGGGTTTTGAGATGAAAACAAGGGAAAGAAAACAAGGAACTAATTTCTTTGATGTGCAAATAAATTTAAGGTATACCCTAGTATGTGTAAGATACTGATATTTAGAATTAAGAATCATACAGAATAGAAAGCAGGCAAGCCTTTATCAGAAAAGTTATATCCCCTTTCATCACTATTTACTCTTAAGCATTAAAATGTTCAAAACAACCTATAATTCTCTGTCATTTTCCTTCAGTATTCAAACATGTTGTGCTGCTGAATTTGTAACTTTATATTTTCTCTATTTCAAGTGAAGGAATAACACTTTCTTTTTTTACCTCCAACACAGCACAATACATTGATATGGGAAGGTATAGATGGTTCCCAAACATTGGCACACTTCCCACCAGGTGATAACTATTGCATGGAAGGTAAAGTCGAAGATGTAAGTATGATTGCTACAGTTTGATGTAATGTAACAAGGGACTGAACTAAAAGAGTGATACAGTTGTTGCCATAGTTTCTGAAACATTGCAAACACATGAATTACAGAGAAATGCATTGATCTTTCTTGTGTTTTCATCGAAAAATGTAGATTATTTCAGGATTTTTTTCTTCCCTTTAAATAGCTTTTGAAAACACTGAAGAATAACAAAGACAAGGGCCGTGTGAATGCTACCATGATGTTGTATGGGCATGGAGATGGTGGTGGTGGACCTACGTAAGTAAATAGTGTTTAGTGATGAAATCATGGCTCTGAGATTTTACTCTCTTTTACGAAATGACTCCGGGGGTATGTATATTTTGTGAAGATGAAAAACAAAACGTTTCATTTTCATCATGGAAGCCAAGTGCTTGCAATGACAAATTTATTCTTCCTTCATATGATATACCTCCATTACATTTTGATGATTGAATTATAGTTTTATGATTATGACATGATAAAAAGAATTGTCTCAATGGTTGAAGTTTCTTGCCTACCAGTTTTTATGTAAACTATTGCCACAGACATTGTCAGTACATGCCAAATTTTTAATTTTTAAAACTTTTTACAGTTTATTCATGGATTTTATCTGATAGTGTATTTTATCTTTGACTGCATTTTTATGCAGTCTGAACAGTTGGATGTTGGATATTATTTTTTGAAGGAAGTTAAATTACCTATCCTGTGAGGCACTAAAGTACTGGGTATGTTGTATCATGTTTTCATGTAAAAATGTATCACTTCTTTTTTGTCTTGAATTTTTTAGGGAAGATATGTTGGAAAGACTAGTCAGACTAGAGAATGTTGATGGTTTACCAAAGTAAGTAGATACTGATATTTAATGAAACACGTATTTGAAACATTATAATCAAATGTCTATAGATAGCTATACAAGGGTTGGTTATTGCAGTAAAGACAAAAGATTGCATAGTTTGGCCACTAGGAGTGCTGTTCACATGCAGCTGTGGCCTGAATGGAAGTGAAAACAAGTATAGTTGCATGAGTACTGTGGTCTTCTCTGAAAATTGTCATATCCCAGTGCCTAATGTGCATGTGACTCTCTGGTATATATGTTTTTATTTCCTATACAGAACAGTGTTTTTTGTGTGTTTATTTTTGTTGTTTTTGCTGACAAATCAATTTTCATCATATTCCAACTGTTACATAATATGATTATATGACTGTCTGATATTGTTCTGTTTTGTTGATCATGACATATTATTATATTGTTCGACACCCCAAAATTCAGCCCTGTTCTGCCAAACCTGTATTCAAGCCTTCTCAAATATTGTTGGTTTTTTTTAAATACATTGTATTGTAAGTTTTTTCTGTGATGTGATGTCATTCATTTTTCTGATATGTGTATACTATTTGTGTTATTGATGAGGTTATGCAGGTGAAAGAAAACACGATCTTAATAAATTTATTTGCATACTGTTGATAGTTGATTACATTGCTATTATTATTCTCCAGGGTTGCCATGTCAACCCCTGATAAATTTTTTGAAGATATAGAAAAGAATTCCCATGATGTGTGTAAATGGATCGGTGAATTATACTTAGAATTGCACCAGGGAACTTTTACAACTCAGGCAAAGGTAGGAGCATTTAACTATACAGTTACTTATTCTCCAAGCTGGCAGAATTTAAATTATTGCAAACTCTAAAAAAAAAAATATCAAGGAGTTTCGAAATTAGTCTTCTTTGGAAGACCACAAGATAACAAGTTCATTGAAATTTTCCCCCTGTTCACTTTGTAAAGATGTTTCAATCTATAAACATAATCACATTGGAGAGAAATCCATTGTCTATACCCTAAATCACCTAAAAATGAAAGTGGTGGTTTGTTGTTAGACATTTAATTGCCTGGAAATCTACACAACAGTGACTGGTAACAAGTACTTTCATAGGACTGATACAGAAATTATGCTTTCTTTCCAAAGCTTACATTTCTGCAGATTAAAATAAGTGCTAAATGTTTGTGTCGTTTTACCTTTTTTCCCCTTTTTGTTTTGTTTTGTTGACTGTTTTTTTTAAAGTGAAGATACCACATTACTAAACTAATACATGGGATTAGTTTACAATAGCCAAATACTGTACAATATTGATACCCTTTGATGTATTGGCTACAAAGTAGCTAAGTCTTTTTGAATTAGTTACATTGACTGTCTAACAAGACTGTTTGTTATGTATACAGTCATGCTATGTGTTGTCTGTTACAGATCAAACGATATAATCGAAAACTTGAATTTCTCCTTCATAACTTGGAAAGTATAGCAACTATAGCCTGCATCAAAAACCAATCTTACCAGTATCCTCAACAAAAGTTATCTCAGATGTGGAAGAATTTCCTTCTGAACCAGTTCCATGATGTATTACCCGGGAGCTGCATTGAATTGGTAGGTCGTCATTCTAATATGACCCTTCTAGGTGGCTACAACAGTGTTAAAGTTTTGAGGTTCTCTGTTTCATGGGTGATACTCAGATACAGTCTAATCCAATTGAGGCTGATATTCAGTGTAGAGAAAACTGTCACATTGTCAATATTTACAGTCTCGGTATGGATTTTTGGGTTTTCATGTCAAAGTTTGGCAAATGATCTTTATAATCCTTCTAATCCTTACAGAGTCCTCTAAAATGGTATCTTGAATCATTTAAGGTTTTTATCATAGATTTAATAGGACGCAATTAGGAATACAGTAGTATGCATCCTATTTGTTATTTAAATAATGTGTGCACCTGCTAGGTTATGCTTTGAACTTAACAATCGCATTCACAGGATGTCCTCAAATTATTATTTGCTGTTTGTTTGTTTGTTTGTTTGTTTGTTTGTTTGTTTGTTTGTTTGTTTCGGTGGCTGCTTTTACATAAGGGGCAGAGCTCATTATAAACAGAAATTAGTATTTTGAACTTCTTGTTTTATTTATGTAAATAATAATAAGCTTGTGTTGTGCAGGTTGTAGAAGATGCTATCAAGTTATACAAGGAAATAGAACAAACTGCAGGCACTGAACTCAACAAGGCATGCATTGCACTCAGTGATGTCACTGATAAGGTATAGATTTGTCTTTGTCAGCTATATCAATATTTGTCAAGTTATCCTTATCATTTTTCTAATATTTCTAAATTGATATTGACTCTAAATCTCTTGCAGTGTATTTTCAGTACTCTTATCAATGGAAATATGGTCTACAAGTTTGTCACCAATACATGTTCACAAATGTAACTAGCACATGATTACACATTGAAGGACTTGTTCATAACTGAAATACATGTATGGTCAACTGTGCTTGAATAAGTACCAATGACAATATAAATTTTCTTTCCAGAATTCCAGATTTTTGCAAACTGTCATAATGGAATGATAAGAATCTTTTGCATATAGTAAAGTTTCATGATATCTGTTTGTTAAAGTGTACATGTTAAAAGTTACGTTACTTTCATTGTGTTTTCAGACAAACATGCAACCATCCACCACAGTCCTAAACACACATGCATGGGAGAGAATTGAAGTTGTTACACTCCCAGACACAGGAGCGGGAGAATTGCCAGCCAAGAAAAGACAAAAATTGTCCAAAGGTATAGGAGAGATGAACAGACATGGCCAAACAATTGGTGAGTGATAATGAAAAGAGATTCTTGCACCTTATTGTCAGTAAAAAAAAAAGACATTTTATTAAATGTATACAATTGGATATTTGTAAATTTATACAATTCATGTGAAGTCAGTGGTCATTTCTGATGATCTCTCCTAATCTGTACAAATCTGATTTTGATATGGTGACAGTGTAGGTGATGAAATTTCCAAAAAGTTAGTGAAAGTTCTGTGTTTCTGTCTTTGCAGAAAAATTAACATTTTGATTTTGATACAATTATATTGACAAACTGTAGCTGCCGTGAAAGCTTCACCATTTGGCATAAGTGCATTGACAGAAGTGGATGTTGAACCAGTCCAGATACACCAAGATGAGGAAGGGATTACTCACATACAGAATGAATACATATCAGTACAAATAGATCAATGTGGTAGAATCGCCTCACTGTGTCATAAGCCATCTCGTCGGTAAGTTTGTTTGCTTTTTTTAATAAGAAAAACCAATGCTTGTTTGTTTGTTTGTTTCTGACTATCTCCTCCTCACTATGTTATGGTTCAAAGATTCTTTGAGATAAGCCAACATATTACTTCTGAGTCAACTACTTTGTGCATTTACCCAGTAATCGTATTGGTAGCCCAAATGATAGTTTCAATTATATTTGGAGTCTGGGTCCAAATTTGTCATTGGTAACAGTGTTTTTGTGTAGGGTGGTATTAAGTTTGTAAAGCCAGGTAGTTTTATATAAAGTTCCCACCAAAATACGGTATGGAGATCTACCCAAAGTTTACCTGATTTCCTTCTCCTATGTATTAGTTTCCACTGTCTGGAAATTGGGTGCACAGTTTGATAAAGTATTTGAAGGCACTTTCACCTGTTGAGTGTTGATTTCACCTGTTAATTCTACTGATGTCTTTTGTCATTGTAAGACCATATGTGCACAAACCAGAAGTGATAAGCCCAATAGTTCATTACATACATGTCACAATAGCACTATCTATAAACATATTCTACATCTCAATTACTCATTTGAGTATTCATTTGAGTTTACGTCAAAGATTGATGTTATTATGTATACTGTGATATCATGATTATCAATTTCTCAAAATTTCGATTTTAGGGAAGCCATACCATCTGGTAACTTGGGAAACCAGTTTGTTCTTTTTGATGACATTCCATTGTATTGGGATGCTTGGGATGTTATGGACTATCATCTGGAGACACGGTATGTATATGCATGTAAAGAGTTGTCATATCAAATGTGTTTATGCCAGGTACCAGGTACGTATGCTAAGAGTTGTCATATCAAGTGTGTTTATGTCAGATACCAGGTAGATATGCTAAGAGTTGTCATAGCAAATGTGTTTATGTCAGATACCAGGTGCGTATGCTAAGAGTTGTCATATCAAATGTGTTTATGCCAGGTATTAAGTACATATGCTAAGAGTTGTCATATCATATTTGCTGTACTTCTTTGAGCAAGCAAGGAAGTTTTCATATGTGTATAGTATGAATGAAACATTATTGTCTTTATGTTGCATTCAGCCATGTATGAAATATTTTTGTGTCAACATACAGAAGTTGGTTTAAAGTGGTGGCAATAAATGAAAAGAAAACCCTTGTGAGTCAGAAGACATTTTTATTGGTTTTAAAAATGTTTCACCAGTCATGTAAAGCAAGTGATATTAACTGAATTTTGACCACACTTTGACATATTTTGGAATATCCTTACAAAGTACAGAATGATGTTGTCTTCAAAGAAGTTAATATTCCCTTATTTTGATGTTAATTCCATAAAGAAAACCTATAACCACAGTGAAGAAAGCAGCCCAGATAGTTGAAGATAACAAACTTTGCTGTGCTGTTGAAGTGTCCTTACAAATATCTAAAGACAGCTATATTGAGCAAGTCATATCGTTAGATGCAACATCAAAATACTTAAAAATGGATACCAAGGTATTGTACCACAAATCATACTTGACTTTATTTTTAGAAATCTTGTGATGAGAAAAAGAATATTTTAGAGACCATAAATAGAATGAAGTGTTTGTTGTTTTTTTGAATGTTTTATCTGCTAGATATGAAAGGAAAGAGAAACACAGGATTTACATTTGAATGGTTTGTATTGAATAGACGAAATACATCTATTTCATATTGTTTTTGCAAAAATTATGGAAGTCATTTTTCTTGAATGATTTATTGCTTATCGTTTGTATTTCTGGAAGGTATGTTGGCATGAGAACAGAAAATTTCTGAAAGTGGAATTTCCAGTGACAGTAAGGTCTATGAATGCAACGTATGAATGTCAGTTTGGACATCTAGAGAGACCAACTCATGGTAACACATCCTGGGACTGGGCTAGATATGAGGTAAGTGTGTCAGTTTGGACATTTAGAGAGACCAACTCATGGTAACACATCCTGGGATTGGGCTAGGTATGAGATAGTGTTACATTATGGGAAAAGTAATGTTACATACTGATTTTGATCTGAACATGTAAGTAGTGCATCATGGGATATCATATAGTATGTGGCGGATAAACAGCACATAGTTGCTTAAGAGGGAGGTATTCATTATCACATCCTCAGATATGGCCTGGTATGAGATAATTGGTGCATTTCACAACTTTGGTATTAGTGGTTGCAGGTGAAATAATTGATTTTTTTTAAATGATATTTTAAATACTTTCACATCTTGCTATTGAGATTACACTGTTACTCAATATGTGAAAAGTGTTATTTAATGTAGTATGTATATGAAATGGTTTGAAGTCAAGAAGTTAAGTTTGTAAGAGCATTGCAGAAATAAAGCTGTCATGATATATTCACTACACATCCATTTATTCAGATTGTACAATATAACATCATATTACTCTGACAATTGCAAATTTCAAAACTGACCTTTTTTTTGTCAATTAACTGTATATTGTATGACTTGTACATTGATAGTGATATTTCTTTTGGCAGGTGGTTGGACAGAAGTGGGTTGATTTATCAGAACATAATTGGGGAGTAGCTGTATTAAATGACTGCAAGTATGGACATTGTACCCAGGCCAATGTTATCAGATTATCATTGTAAGTAGTGTGTTCATACATTCTGACAGAATTGGGTTGATTTATCAAAGCATAATTGGGGTGTAGTTGTATTAAATGACTGCAAGTATGGACATTGTACCCAGGCCAATGTTATCAGATTGTCATTGTGAGCAGTGTGGTGATACACTGTATACATTTAGTGGCAGTGCAGTAGACTGAAGAAGTTATAATCTGAACCCAGAATGCTTTATTGTATGGTATTTTGTTATCTTAGTCTTGAGTTGTCTTTGCAGTATTGAACCTCATAGCCTTGCAGTAGGACCCTCCTCCCACCCATCCCCAACTTCAAACAAATAACTGTCTGTGATAACAGCATGCATGGGATATGTGTAACACTTATTAGGATGTGTAAAGACATAATAAAAAAGGAAAACCGTTTTTGATTTGTATGCAAAACATGATAAGACTGCCAGTGTCTAAAAATATGTGCTTTACAGCAACAACTCAAACATCATGACAGCTAGAAATTAATCTGGGAGCCACTATGATTTTGTCAAAGTGGCATCTTACTGGAAGGGTCATCTAAAAAGGTTGTACAGTGAAGCATATCGACACACTACTCTTTTGGTCGTCGAGCACATTTCTCAAATTTGCTTATTATGAAGTAAACATGATAATATTGTAATACAAAGGATTGTGTAAGAATTAATATTGGATGGTTTTCCATCATTCCCTCTCTTAATATTCCAATGTTCGTCCCTCGCACATTTTATTCTGACCCCTTTTGTTTGGTCTCTTCATCAGGTTAAAGTCTCCAAAAGCTCCTGATGCAAATGCTGATATGGGAGATCAGGATTTCTCTTATGCAATATTACCACATACTGGTGAGAACTTAGTAGATTTGACTCCTCTGCTCATTCATGTCCGTCGTCGTCCAACATTGAAGCATAAAATCAAGATAAACTTTGTTTACAAAATTGATGTACAACTAGATTTTGATACCCATCATAACTGAACTTTGACATCTACCTTTGACATTATGTTTATGTTCCCAGTTCTATATTTGTATAGTCAAATATTCTATAATTTTATAGGAACTTTCCAAGATGCTGGTGTCATACAAGCTGCATATGACATGAACAATCCACTTCACCTATGGGCCAACCCAGACACTGTATCAACCTCCTGTGAATCTTTCTTTGAGTTAGACACCTCAGCAGTTATTTTGGATACAGTTAAAAAAGTAAGCACCAGTGATTGTGTATCTTATTTGTCAGCTGTTAGATGTCTTTGTGATGAAATTCTGATAACATTGCCATGAATTACTGTATATCCTAGTAGTGTTGTGTTACTTGAAATGTAGGAAAAGAAACACATTTGCATAACAAAACATTCAAATCATAGGCAAATTAACCATGATGCTTAGGTAAGCACTGGGAGGAACACTGATCAGTTATTTCACAAAATGACATTCAGCTTCAAATTTGTTTTCATCATTAATAACAAATCTGAGGTAGATTCTACGTATTTACATGTACCAGTCCCGTAACAAAAACACTGGTATAAAGAAACCGTGGCAATGTAAATGGAAGCAGGTAAATTTTACCAGAGAGAGTAGAAGTGAGACCTCTATTGTACCCACTTTATTACCATCCTTATCAAGTATACCTGTTGTATCTTTGTGAACAATGAACATTTTATCGTGAGAATGAATGTTCATGGACTCTGCATTCATACTTAGTAACGAATATTTCTTGGAAGCAAATCCCAAATTTTGGCCGATGTCTCATCAGCATCATCAGGGGTGTACTACATCAACCGGGATGCAGGCATGGAGATCACAGCTGTTTCTCTCAAGCTCATTTGATGTGTCTCTTCCAAGACACATGACAAATAGTCCATTGTAGTACACTCCTGATGATGATGACGAGAAGTTGGCAAAAATTTTGGATTTGCTTCCAAGAAATATTTTGACTCTGTGAGTAGAAATTTCATTTCTAAAACATTTTGTTGTTGTTTTTTTCAGGCTGAGGACCAAGATAATGTCATAGTACTACGTCTGTATGAATCATTTGGCAGCAGTGTTGAGGTGACATTATCAAGTCAGCTACCAATCAAACGAGTTGCCAGGTATAAACTGATTTTCACATAATAGTTATTTTAACAAATGTGTATTTAAAAAAATTATTACTTATACATTCAGCAGTATTTAAAGTGTAACAGAACTTGACTTGTTCGACAGAACTGGAGACCCACCGATGAAGAGGAGCTCAGTCTCTTCGAAATATTTGGGTTAGAACTGTATGGTTCATGATATTATTTATACATTCAGACTTATAGAATTCGTTTTTGAACAATAATAGACACCAAAAATTTAATTTTGATTGATTTATCGTCAAAAGTGTGGTGTATATCAAGATAAAAAGCTCATACTTAAATGTTCATTTACAGTGATAGAAATCAATACATGTTATATATTTGGTAACAAGCTTATACACAGATGGAAACCAATGTCTGTATAGTGTATGGCTGTATGTTGAAGTATAAACCTGCATTAATACTCGAAATAGTATAGATATTGATATCGATATAAAATGATAATAATAGTCAACTGCGTCATAAAAGATATTGACTGGTTTGTTGAACTTTTTTTCAGGTGCAATATTTTGGAAGAAGTAGAAGAAGGGAGTCAGTTAGAATGGAAAAACCAGGGTGTACATCTTACATTCAAACCATTTCAGATAATTTCGTTCTTAGCCTATCTGTAAAAATCATACACATTGGTCTGAGCAATTAAAATTTGAAGTTACACTAAAACTTTTAGATACCAGCACTAAACACCAGGGTGCACACACTTAGTAGTTGACGTCTGGAAATACAAAGTCTCATATATTTTACATAGTAAGCAATTCTATTTTGCAAAATGTGCATTCTGCCATAGTTATAATTGGCAGGTATTTACAAGGATTTAATCAAACAGAAAATTAATAAGCATATATCTCTGAAAAGAAAGCAAGACTTAGTCTAGGAAAAGCAGAAAACTCCTTGTATAAAGTTGTCTACTCATTCAGGCAAATGCATGGACTGCTTATCAATATCAGTAGGTATATCCAACTGAGATACTGGTAGGTCATAAAATCTTCAAGCACAATGTACTTTACTGTACACTTGAGCATGTGCAGTAAACATGTAGACTAACTTGGAAACCAATTCTAGTAATCTATCAACATCTATGTAAACGTTTTTATTCGAGGTTAGGTCAAATCAGCTGTAAAAATTTCTTTTGATTCAGTGCTTTTAAATTGAATTGTTTCTAAAGCAAATTTATCAGTACTACAGGAAAATCTTAAATTCTAATAAACCTGTGAAAGCTGTCTGTGTGTGTGTGTGTGTGTGTGTGTGTGTGTGTGGACTGAGTTTAATTCAATTACTGCATTGTCCTGTATAATAGCCCGGTAACTATTTTGTCTGATAATAACCACCAAAAACTACAGTCTTATACCAGGGGTAAAAATAGTGGAAAGCACTTGAGCACAGTGTCGGAATATACCATATAACCAGATTTAAACTGAATGCCTTCCGTAAGGGTAGTCTTGCAATTTCATGATTTATGCAAGAAATTTAGCTCTACATCTGTGATTTTTTCAAGTCCCAGTGAAAGTTAGTTGTCAAAAAACGTTGTTCAAATGCCAAGAAAGCTTGCCATCCTTGACTGCACTCGGCTTACATGATCCCCTACATACCCGAGATATGTACACCCGTTTGCACGGCAAATAATAAACGAAATTGAAACCCGCACAACATTGCTATTACGCATCAGAAAGTTTACATACATCATGGTACGCATCGTAACAGTTGAACAACTTTAATACAGTGAAGTGATAAGGTATTATTGCCCTACTTCCCTGAGTAAAGTGTATACATTCTTGTTTCGATTGAGATTGACAGACACACCATCTGCTCCAAATTGTATACATGCATGAAAGGTGTGAAGTGAGCAGATGATCGTGACTGTATATTTTTGCAATAAAGTTTACAGATGATGTGTATTTTCAGTGCTCCCCTCCTTGCTTTGATGTAATAATCTTTAGATTCAATAATGATATCAATACGAACACTTGAAACCCCTGAAAACAGAGTCTTTCAGTGTAGAACAACAGCATACCGTAGCTTCCTGGTTTACCTTACATCGACGTTGGAGGTGCACTTTCGAAACAAAGCGTGTGCGACCAGACGATCGATCAATCAATTATGCAAATTGCTCATTAATATTCATGGGATTTTCACCAAAACCTAATAAGTTCTTGCCATTACTCAATGGAACATTTGTGCCAAATTTCGTTTGAATTAAGCCAGCCGCTTTGGAGAAAATGACACAGACAGACACACACACACAGACTTTCACCCACTAATACATCACTTCCTTACGGAAGAAAAAACCTAACATTCTATGTGAATTGCATAAGAAAATCTGAATTTAATTACATAACAAAAATAAACCTTATAAAGGATTACATGATTCACAAAAAAGATCAGTGACCCAATCACATTTTACTACATAATATACAAATATGAATAAAAAATTAACTGCCTTGCATGTTTTCATTCATGTCTTGTAGCAATGGCATTCAGCAAGTCAAGATTAAATTTGGAACACTAAAATTAATAACAACAATTATCTGAGGATCAAATTAATATAGATTAAAATGTGCAAAAGGTGACCATATACATGTTACATGGTACATTTTTGGGTGCAAATTTGATGGTGAATCGCAAATACTTGCAGGTCTCAGTAAAATTAGCATCTGTATTACTGGTAGGAAAAGATTTCAATTGAAATTTATAGACTGTAAAGGAAAGAAAACTGTCCATTGTAACACATTTAATTTCATAAAATCGTGTAAATGTATATAAATTATTAATGAATACAACTTGAACAGAAAAAAATGAAAAATGCTGGTCAAATCTCTGAGCGTCGATAGTAGAATGAGAAGTCTGCTCAGATTTCAACTTTGACCTTCGGAATGAAAATGTTAACAAGACACTGGTTATTTGCAAAGTTTACATATTGTATTTTTTTAAAAACATAAACCTGTTAATATGGATGTAATCTACACACAAAAAAATGTATTCAATTTTTCCTGCATATTACAATGTAAAAGTTACTTGTAGTATTCTATCATAGTGAGACAAACTTAGCTATCATGCCCTACTGATAGAACTCACACTTGGGATTCAGGCATTAACATTTTACATGAATATATGTTGCTCTATGCTATATCTGTTATCTATAGTGGTCTGACTTTATACAGTATATTTATAGATGTATGCCATATATGATCATGTCAGAAAACGAGATGGTAGAAATAAAACTATGTTGTCAATGGCTTTCCATATATTTACAAAATACTAAACATATTACAAAAGCGAGACCTAAGATGCAATTATGTTGAACGCGACTATGGCCTTCCTCTTTGTTTTCGATGCACTGGTCTATGATCAATAATGTCAGTAAACAAATGACAAAGACAAGTATTGCTAGAAAAACTTTAAAATTCTGAATTATTATGATGACCACTCGAATAAGTGAAATACACACACCAAAACAAATTAGTACATATAGAAGCAAAAGAGAAGTGAAATAACTTGATTGATCCTCATTCTCTGAAAAGTTTTCAGATTGAACGAATAAGGTGAAACAAATGATGAAGACAGAAATACAGGTTAATGGATGTGTTACAGCATTGAGGTAATCATGATGATTATAGATGCCATCGAGCCTGGTTTCTTGCAATACGGTGAAACAACGCTGGACATTATGAACAACATCAACTCGTTTGATAGCATTAAAACATCGATGTAAACCTTCAGAGATACGCATCCCCACCAATGTGGTGTGCCCACCTGTTGATGACTGTGAAGTAAATACAAATGGCGAACCCGGTATGTGATGTCCACCTATTGTTACACAGACTTCACTTTTATCGCTTGTATGACCCTGGAGTGTAACAACATGGGTACCATCAATATGATATTGGACATACAAATCCTCACCAATTCCTCGATGCCCAGGTTTCTTTAGTACAGCTTTGATATCTTCCGAAGGTATTATCTTCTCTCCATTGATGTCTCTTGTAGTGACACGTAAAGCATACGACTTTCCAATCTCAATCGTAGCTGGAGTATTCTCGATTGTACATTGCTGTACGCATACCTGTGATCGTAACACCTCAAGTGTCGTAAGTGTAGTCGCAGGTAATCTGGTACACAGGCACTTGTTTCCCGAGATATGTATCAGAACATTTCTATCAGAATACGATAAAATGTCGATACTATTGATAATATTGACGTATTTTTAATAGCCAACTGCATATGAAAGGGGTAAAAACACTTGTTTCTATGATTGAGCAAGTCCACCCACCGTGAATGCTAAATTGGCTAAATATGTCAATATTAGCAACATTTTATTGTATTCTGATAGAAATGTTCTGATACATATCTCGGGGAAACAAATGCCTGTCATGTGGCCTGGTAGTCCTGCTTGCAGATCATGGTGCACAGGTCTAGATTACTGACATGACCCTCAACACCATCCTGCGAAAAACAATGTACTCAGCCTGTTTCGAGTGTGGAAGCAATCTTCTGCACCAATTACCAAAGAATTACATACCCACTGATCAAATATTAGCAATCGATCATTTTACATCTCTTCGACAATAGTAGTCGCTCCTAAGATCCAAAAAAGTGTCGGAATTTGAACTTTTCAAGTTCTGGTTGTAATTTCAAACGTCCCACCTTACAAATTGTGCCATATTTGATCAGGATGTCTACTACGTCATCGTACGTAAGGCGGAACCCTTAAATTACGGTTGAACTTGTGATTTCGGGATTTTCGGTCCTCGGAACTGAGACTTTTGTAGCCACGGCAAGGTAAAGTTACTAAATAGTCGATTTATTGCTAATATTTAACTACACGGTAAGTTATTCTTTAGCATTTCTGGTAAGCCCAGGTTTCACGGCTGGTTCTGATCTTCCCAGGACAGAGAAGGAAGGGACGACTTACTCCGTATGCAAGCAGGACTGTGGGCCTGGGAGTGTAACTATTGTGTAGGTGGCAAATCGCTATGGGTCGCTGTTATTTGTTATTATTTTTTTACCCAAGAAATTTGTTTGCTGGGTGGTCATTGTGTTGGTCACACACCACATGCACTGTACTATTCTATAGAACCTATGTGCTGGACTAATTGCACACACTAAAAATGGTGGCTATTTTCAAAAATGATTACTTCAACATATTCAACCCTGTTGAACCCACTTTTAATTTGTTTTGTAGTTCATTGTGTCACTTGTTTCGACTGTTTACATTTCCTTTAGTTACCATGGAAAAGTGCTAAAATTCCACATTACCAATGTGTATGGTTTATGCATACATAATTTATACTAATGCCCTTAGTGGTTCTTGTAGTTTGAGTCTACAACATACATTGTCAGTAAATTTCGGGATAGTCAAAGCCAAAACTAAGAGCACAATTTACCTAACAAATGGAATGAGATAAAATAAACACCCGTTGAAGTCATTGCATAAATAAATGATCTGTTTATTTAAATCCCAAATACTAGATGACAACAGCACTACATCAATAGTTACATCAGGAACATAAAGGAATGGTGGAACAACCACAATACTGAAATTTTAATACTGTAATCAGTACATCCAGTAATCATGTCTCTATTATTATCACAACACAGCTCCCTGTACTCTATTCTATTGATGTCATTACTAAATCAATCATGCATCATAGTGAGAGTAGCTGGACCATATTTGAAATGCAGTTGCGACAATTTCTATGCATAACAATCGACATAATTTGCATGCACTTCAATGAGTAAAGTGCAAAATGCTCGATCAATACCTACCACATCTCCGACATCTTGAAGCAATTGAGTGACCAGATGGTGTGAATTGTGCAAGGCTGGTGGTGGTGGCGCACTCCATGGACCATGACACGTTCTGACCACTGTCCTCGCTCAATTCCTTTTCAAAAATAATTTTACGTTTCGTGTGGTCTTCATGAAAATAATGAAGCACTATGTATATTCCGTGGACAATGTTATGGAAGGACGCATTTCATACCATAAGACTTGTTTTGAACGACCCGCAGTTCAGCCCGTCGGCCCGCAAAATAATGATACTGCTGTCTACTGACCCAAAAACATAATTTGTACATATATCTGTGTAGCTATGGCTAGCTATGCGTCGATGTGTTGTCTTCGAGCTTCAACCCCGGGCCCGACTTCGACCTCAGCCCACCCCAGTGTATCGATCAATGCAGAATTCACAACGTTGTAAAGGGTAGTCTCGGTTACCCAGCCTCTAGCCTTTGACGGCATACCCCCCCCCCCCCCCCAAGCTGATGATTTATCTCCTGACAAATATGGCTTTCAAAACGTTTATACCGTGATTTCTGTTAAATATATACAGAGTTGATGAAAATGAAAATTCATAATCATTTTTTTCCCAATCGGGGACTGTCCCAGATCTTGTCAGCGGCCATGTTGCTCCCCCGGGGTTGCTCCTTACAATCACAGACGACGCGTTGTATTTCCCGGACTCTGTTGGGGACTATGCCCTCAACGACAAGAGGCTGGGTAACTGAGACTATGTAAAAGGAAGCTGAAGACATGTGTACAGAAACTGAGAAGCAGCTATGCATGACCAACGATTGAAAGTACTATTAAATTTCCCAATTTTACATTGTCAAGGTGGCTGCATAGTGTGGATTGAAAATAAAGCCACATACTTTATTGGCAATGAACACAAATCCCGATCCTTTAAAGTTCAAGATTTAATATGATTTTTATCACTTTCCTTACACGTTTTAATTTATTGTTCTTGAGAATTTGGGCATTATGCTCTTTTTCTTCGCGAAATTATATATAGTTGAAAGACATCAAATGTCACTTCATATATCATCCTATGGGGTACTTATTCTGTGATATAATGTCGCGTCGTCGACAGATATAGATCGTCAGAGCAGTCAAGATCTGACAGTATAGCGCCCTCGGAGCTCAAATCTTCGTTCACTTTGTTCACAAATATATCATGCTATGTACCAAGCTCCTACGTTCGGTTCATGGCAGTGAGTGAATTACAGGTGAATGTTTTAGTTGAAAACAGATCGTTGCAAAAAATAGAAACACAAAATTAAGTTAAACCAAAGGCTAATGATGATGAAGGTATTAAAACAGAAACATTTAGTAAATATTTGTACTGAATGACTGACCGGGGAGGAAATAACAGTTTTGCGGGCAAGTGACCATCGATGTATATGCCAAAATTCGTGACAGTGCTATTTCCACTTTGGATAGCTATGCTGACCAAAATATGGGACAAATATATACGACGATTCGCAATGTGCCCCTCCCCGTGCATTATTATTTTGAACAGCAGTGCGGCGCGCATCGTCAAAGACGTATCAGGCACATATTTTGATTTGTGTATTCATTCACATTCATTTATTAGAAATGTCTATAGGAATTGAAGTACAATTACAGATATTTTATCATATCGAATCAATTCATATCATATCGTATCAGGGTCATATCATATCATATCATATCATATCATATCATATCATATCATATCATATCATATCATATATCATATCATATATATCATGTCATGTCATATCATATATCATATCATATCATATCATATCATATATCATGTCATGTCATGTCATATCATATCATATCATATCATATCATATCATATCATATCATATCATATCATATCATATCATATCATATCATATCATATCTCAGCTAGGTAAGCTAAAATACTATAAGCTATTCAAAGGTCAATGACCACTTGATCAGCTCATTAATTCCAAGTAACTTATGATGAGTAGAGTGAGAATTGAATAGTAGTTGCAGAGTACTACCATTTAAATTTTTTCCCAGTGTATGTCCATGGATGTATCTCCCCTAATACATCCATGGTGTGTGTGAGCTCTTCTTGAAAGAGTTCAAAAGTTTTGTGATGTGACAACAGAGGCAGGCAAATTATTCCATGTGGTGACGATGCGGTTAGAAAAGAAGTGAGCACGCGTAGATTTAAAACAACCAACTTCTTTAGTTTCAGTAGATGACATCTCGAAACATTGCATTAGACAGTGAAAAGAAAATAAACCCTTTGAGAAATAAACTCTGAAAATATATACAATGAAATGATTGTATATGCAATACAGAAATATACAAAATGGCGAGAAATGTGATGATATAGATAAAGTATATATACATATATATATATATATATATATATATATATATATATATATATATATATATATATATATATATATATATATATATATATATATATATATATATATATATATATTAGGACTTGACAAATATGGAAGAACAAATCATACAGACTAACACGCGAAAGCTTCTGGATAAAAAAAAACTCAACACATACGGAGAAAATGGAATAAACCGCAAACAATAGCAAATGTTCTGATTAACATTTTGGTCACGTGACGACATAAACGATAGTTAGTATGATGGATCGATTGGGTCTGAGCAAAGCCTGAGCAAAACGTCTTGACCAGAAACACTTTACTTCTTATTGTATATATAGGTAGAGTCACCAGCTCGACAGTACTGGTATTTGGTACGTGGAATTGAGGACTTAAAGGCTCATTTCGGTTTAATGTTTAGGGTTAAATTCTAGGTGTCAAAAACGGTTGTTTGACAGGGCTATATATATTTTTAGGTAGTCCATCATTCTTCTTGTTCTCAACGTTTAACATTTTTCGTATGAATGGTTTCATATCATATAGGCCTATCATAATTATGTAAATACAAATATCACACGTGTGAGTATGTTACCTCGAACGAATGTCATGTATATGCGTATAACAATCGCTTTGAAGAAGAAAAAAGAGATAGCTTCGAAAGCGCATCACAAATGCCATTTCAAATGAGTGTGACAGTTAACACATAACAAAAACTGAAATGTCTGCTCCAGCCTTCAAATCTATCTGAGATCGCAGCCTTCCAAATCCGTCTGAGATATAAACTGTCGTGTTTAGAGGAGTCATTTTACTAGTAACATGTATAGTCACGAATGATTATTGTGACTGCATATGGATAGGTAAAGTAATTTCTTTCTGGGAAAGGCCAGCAGAGACTAGACTCAGTTGTAAGGCTTTACCGTTTGAAGATATGCCCAACCTTATTTTAATTTTGTATTACATATTAAACCCCGAAATCCATTAAAACATGTACATTAACCGGTAACAGATGTGAATTGAATGTCGAATCTTACACAATAGCAACTATTCACATAACAAAAGTCTGGTGCATATAGACTGTTCGACTTTCATATTGAATATATTCGTAATGAATTAGTTTCACGTGCATATTTACCTCCCCTGACAACGTAATTGCCTATTTTTAGGACAAATGTGCGAGCTCGTTATGTGCATTGCCATGAAATATTAGATTCCATAATCACCCGTTCTCTACTAACGTAAGCTTATATGCACATTAGTTGCACAAAAAAATGACTAATAATAATAACCTTGTCAAATATTCTTTTTTTTAAATGTAAACGGACCTGCATCTCATCTAATCATGTCTTTTTGTAAGACAGGCTTGACAGCGATGCCATACAAACGTAAATATCTGCTATAAAGGTTACAAGCGACAGACATGCTTTGCATTTTAACTCATTTTGATATTGTAATGTGAGCACAACAGTCACCAAGTCAATATGCACATTAAAATTCGCATCGATCTTCAATGCACTAGCTTTCGCATGGACACGTGAGGGAAAGGGATCCTCAGCGCGCAGTCGCAGTAGTGCAGTGAACCGTATCCAACATGCCCTGTCAATTCAGTTGATGTACGGGTTATTTTTAACTCGTAAACCGGCTCCCGGTTGTTCCGTAGTATTTAGACGGTTCATGGCTATGTTGGTATTGCTAGTAGATGACGTGTCGTGTCGTGGTCTAGGTAACGTTAGTGTGAGTGTGTGTGCATGTCAACCTGGCTATGTGGGTGGAGGTGAACACCTGGTCAACGTTTGTTCTGCTGCAGTTGATGTACTGGTTACCCGGCGGTGACGCTAAGCAGTCGACAAATACTATCAAATTCACCGATGTCCAACCGCCCAATTTTGTGCTATTCATGGCTGACGACCTGGGTATCGGTGATATCGGTTGCTTTGGAAACGACACAATACGCACACCAAACATCGACAGCATTGCGGCGGATGGAGTCAAGCTTGCTCATCACCTAGCAGCAGACTCAATGTGTACACCGAGTCGTGCAGCCTTTCTCACCGGCCGGTACCCCATTCGTTCCGGTAATGTATAATAAACCACTTATTTCAGAAAAGCTGCCCATATTAATTCCCAAAGGACCGACAAAAAATGACAGATATTATACATATATATATGACTATTCATATCGTGTCAAGATATGGACGTAGTTGGCCGCCATTTATTAGATACAGCCTTATATATAGAGAGACACACGTACGTAAAATATAATACATGACAATTCGTCGTGCGTGTTACGAGTCGAGAATACAAAGCTCATAATTAGACAGACTACGTGCATGGGTATTATGTAATTAATCTATTCAGCGACAGTCGTGAATTCGTGATGAATTTTTTTTATACGTTTTCAATAACACGCGTGTACCGTTAACGACGGCACTGAGTGCAAACACAAATACCTAAACCGCATATACTACGTTTAGATATATGTGTAGGCATATACATTCAACGTCGTAAATTACATTGCACAAGTGAGTTATAGAGTGCTAGTATTTCGAAAGGCAATTATCGCACCGTTTCCGTATATCTTTCCGACTCAATCGGGCGTAAACACACAGCAAGTTTAATTTCCCGTCTTTGCTAATTGCCCGACATACGTTATAACCACACGGTATCATGTAATAATACATTTGCATCATTCACACAGCAGTAGGATTAATTTCTCTCAGACCATCATAGGACAGGGAACTTCACCACCCAACCCCATTCATTTTGGCCATTCCCTCTAACTTAAATCTTCATGATACATTTACTAGCCGAATGGAATCCATTGCAAATATATAATTGTTTTTGTTCTGAATCTATTTAATCAACTACAATTCTGCAACCAAGAAAATTATAAAATATTGCCACTTAATAAGCTTTCCTCATAAAATGCAAACACATATGTTGTCATGGCATGGTAGCACTTTTCACCACGGTATGGGAATCCCCAAATAATGTAAAATATACTGTATACCGATTATTTGTTATTTGCATGTACGACTATTCCATTTTCAGCCCAAGAAGAAATTGTCTGGCTCTCGAGAATTGGGAAATCGTCAAATTAACATCAAATACCACGTGTCATTGTCTGGAGGATTTAGGACTATAAGCTTATATGTCAAGTGAAATAATTGTTAGACCTTTGAGTACATAAATAAAGCTTTGCAAACTAACGTTTGTACAATTTTACCTTTCATACACCATGCCAGTTTCTTTTGTGTTTTACAAGTAAAATAGTGTTTTTTATTGCTGTGATAGTTTACACTAACAGCTTCAGTGTCTGCGCAAATACGAAGTAGTTGGATGACATTGAAAACGAAATTCAGTTAGCGATATTCACGAATCACACAACAGAAACGTACATGTACGCAGAGACCAATATACTTCGAGTCCGTGTCCCCAGTGTGTATTTAGTCTTTCAAAAACAATGTTATGCAAACAAGAACGTGTACCTTTATTTCTGGAAATGTATGCCTACCCGGTACCCGCGTCTATAACAACATGTCTGAACGTGTTGATCATGAGTCACTAATGACAAATTATATGTATACGTATGATGTAAAAATGAATTCTTCCCTGATTCGCGGATCGACGTATTATTACATGTATATCTATTGCATTGTAGATTTCTCTTCACTAATATAATGATGAATGTGTGAGTTGCACAGATGTGTTGATTTTTTATCCCCAGTCTATGTATGTACCTAAATTTACCACATAACATAAATCGTGAGCACATGTTACGAAAGATGACATATATCTGTGTAACGTTTATTGCAGTTTGTCACAGATAACGTATGGTGGCCGAATTTGAAAAAAAAGACAATTGATGTCTGTTGAGAACTGCTTTCTTAGTATCTAGGCCACTGAGTTAGACACACAGATGCCAACACAACACAACACAACACAACACAACACAACACAACACAACACAACGCAAGCAACACAAGCAACACAACACAATATATATATATATATATATATATATATATATATATATATATAACTCGGTGAGTATCAATCTGCTAAGACAGTGCTCTATACCGCAGTGGCAGAGCGTAATAGTTTTGTCTAAAACTATATATATATATATATATATATATATATATATATATATATATATATATATATATATATATATATATATATATATCGATATCGGCAATGTTTTGTAACATACGGAGAAAACATCTGCTCGACAAAGACAAAATTATTGTGACGTTACCTGCAACCTGTATGTCAAAGGTCAAAATCTCATTTTTCTTTACCGAACGTATCTTTAGCAGTCTGGTTTTAGGGGTTAACTACGATATTTAGAAAGTCCTATCTCAGGCTGGGGAAATCGTGGACCTTACTAATCACTGAAAAGTGAAATAGTCTCGTTTACTGGTTTCCTATGCATTCAAAAATGACAATTCTCTAGTAAAAGTCAACTAACTATACAATGTGGCCTGTATATATTTGCTGGATTTTATTTCGCGTATCTTTAAGTTCAGATTATTTTTTTTAGATTAATAACACTACTAAAGTGTGAACCCGTACACTCCCCGATTTACGTATGTGGATATCGATACATCAGCCTAATGATAAAATGCATTGGCCTGTTGGAATGAATATTGATGGGAAATGTTCCTTAATTAACACGACTTCTCATTAGATTTATAATTTGTAACTTTTATAGGCATGGTATCCGACAAATTCAGAGTTCTGCTGTACCCTTCAAATAGTGGAGGACTCCCAAGAAATGAAACCACATTTGCTGAGGTCGTCAAAAGCGCAGACTATTCCACTGCACTAATAGGTAAGTTGAAGCAATATTTTAGGTTCAGTGATTTAAAATTATCTAAATTTAGAATCATTTATCGAATTAGGTGTTTTTTGTTTTATTTTCCAGGGAAATGGCACCAGGGATTGAACTTGAACAGTTGGAATGACCATTATTACCATCCGTTGAATCAAGGCTTTGATTATTTCTATGGCTTACCGAATGGTAATATGCGTGACTGCGACCCTACACAGGAATCAGAAACTGTCATTCGCCGTCTTCCATACATCTATCGCCATATCATGCTGTCTGCACTATTAGCAATAACTACGTTACTGCTTTTGAAAGAAATGAGTCTTATTTCTTGGAAGTCGTTATTCTATTTATCTGTTTCCATGGTGATACTTGCCAGTGGCTTCTTAGGACTTGTCAGAAGTATCAGAATCTTCAACTGCGTGCTAATGAAAGATTTTGACGTCATCGAACAACCTGTCCAATTAGAGACCTTGACGTCACGTTTTACACGAGAGGCTGTCAATTTCATCACAGAGAACAAAAACAAACCTTTCTTACTGTTTCTCGCATACACACATCCACATACTGCACTTGTGACGTCAAACGAGTTCAAAGGGAAGAGTCGACACGGTCGCTATGGTGACTGTGTGGAGGAAATGGATTGGAGTATCGGTGAAATTCTGGAAACATTAAAACAAACTGGTCTTACTGACGACACGTTTGTGTATTTCACTTCCGATCATGGTGGAGAAGTAGAACTTGGCACAGAAGGGGGGTGGAATGGAAATTATAAAGGCGAGTGTAATAAACATACTATATAGAAATGAGTAATCGAATTTTATATGTGAGGATACCATGGATATTTATTGATTTATTGACCGTGGCAACGCTGCATAGTAGTTGCACACACGCAACAAAAAAAGAATTTCAATTAATTTTTGACCAATTATAACTGATATTTCTTTTCCGTTGGGTAAAGTCCCCCCCCCCCCCTCCACAGTGAAAGCACTTTACATTGCTTCTTTATATCAGTCGATATGATATCCGTGCGTGATATATCATGTCTGGCGACAACTTTCATTGAAAAACTGAAAAGTGTGTATCATTGCTAACCTATTTGACATCAATTCAACAGGTGGAAAGGGTCAGTCGACAGAGGGCGGTATACGGGTACCAGCAGTGGCACGCTATCCACGACTACTGAAGGCAGGCACAGTAATCAACGAGCCCACAAGTTTAATGGATATATTGCCCACAATGACTCATCTTTCAGGAGGAAGACCCCCTAGTGACCGTATTATTGACGGACAAAATATTTTGCCATTGTTGACGGGCAAGGAAAAAATATCCCCACACAAGTTCCTATTTCACTACTGTGGTAAGGACATCCAAGCAGTCAGGTACAGACCTCGCTTTGGTAAGTCTCTAGAATTTCTATCGTGAAATATTATTTCAAGATTAGCTAGCAATGCCTACAGTGTACTAGCGAATAGTCCGAAGACTTCGTGAATGAGACTCCAAAGAAAGAAAGGTGGAATTTTATGCAGTGATAACAGCATCAAATCTTTGTACGAAGACTAAAATTAAAGCAAACAGACTTATAATACAATCAACATATCCATGGGTGCTATAAAGGTTTCTGTATAATCAAACGTTCGTAGACATCTTTCATGTAGTCTTTGATGTGTAAAGTTCTAATCTTGCATATAAATGTCAAACGGTCTGGACATTGTTCAATTCTTTGCCCCATCGATCGTCAACCGTTTCTTCTATCAAACAATATTTTAATTCAATTTGTGGAACTTTTTTATTCAGTCCATTATATTATAATGAGCTCAGATTTGTAAGCATATGCCATCACCTTTTCCAAATTATGGAATTCTTATTACCTCGAAAAATATCTTCTTGAATGTTTCGATTGTGTTGTTCTATATGTATGCTGTGTGGTGTTTGTGCGAATTACAATTTAGCAAATATATCCTATTTTTCAGATACAGCCTTTTTAATTGCGTGTTAAAAACATAACGAAATAGATCAGCGATTATATGAAACTGTGCTCGATTAAGAATCTACTGAATACACGTAATATGCTAATAGTCATGTCTGTTTATCACCTAGGAAATACAACGTACAAGGCTTATTTTGCTACACCGAAATGGACTCCAGGAACCTACGGTTGTTTTGAAACTTATATCTGTCTTTGTAATAAAGCTGTACGACACGACCCTCCGTTACTTTATAACCTCTCCTTGGACCCAAACGAGGACAGACCGTTGAATACATCTGACGCGAAATACAATGACATCATCAGTCGCATCAAAGACGAAGTTGAGGCTCATCGACGAACTGTAATCCGAGTCGAAGATCAGTTATCGACTGAAAGGGTGTTTCCAAAACCATGGTTGCAACCATTCTGTGGCATCCCGCCATTAATTATGTGTAAAGAACACCTCGCTGAGTCATGACAAATACGGCAAATCACTTGAATCGTACAGTTAGTGCCACCAAGACATTGCGTCGTCAATTTATCAAATACAATTTTCCCTTTGAAAACTTTACACGTTACAACATATCATGCAAAAAAGGTTATCATTGACATTTCCGCTGGATCGGGAATAATTCAATATCAATGGCCGTGACAATATAATTTATTGTGACGTCTTTGATTTTCAGCATGCCACGTGAACCAGAGTACATACATGGGACCAATATCATTACAAACACTCCTCTAAAATTTTTGAACTTTTAACATAGATAAGAAGAAAACTTCTAAATTCATTTTTTTGCCTCTGTCCTTAAAAGTCAAGGTGGCATTTATTAAATCTTTATAATGTTATTAAAGCTTATTTATATAAATTGTCTTTTGAAGACAGTAACTGTTAGTACTGATTTTTGAAAAAATATTGTGAAAACTTCGGAGAGATCAGACATTTTTTAATGTCATTTGTGAACTCTTGAATTATAATAGATATGTTTGATCAGTTCAATTCGAGTTCAAACTACCTTTCTTTCATTTGTGAAACCGATGCACGCATCATCTGTTTTTTTCAACATTTCTATTTTCTATCCTTTACATGTAAACTGTAAGATATCAGTGGTCGTTGGTGGCGCTCCTATGATTGGCTGATATAGGTTGTAGGTGCGCCACTAACGATTGTATATCGTAGACATTCTACTTTACATCAGGCAACACACACACACACACACACACACACACACACACATATATATATATATATATATATATATATATATATATATATATATATATATATATATATATATATATATATATATATATATATATATATATATATATATATTGCGCTCTGCCACTGCGGTATAGAGCACTGCCTTAGCAGATTGATACTCACCGAGTTATATATATATATATATATATATATATATATATATATATATATATATATATATATATATATATATATATATATATTGTGACCGAGCATTGATTTTCATCACCTTCTGTCAGTAGTATTTGACCTTCGACCTTAATGAAAAGGCACCAATAATAATAAAGCTATTTATTCCAAGTTAGACTTCAAGTCTCGTTCCAGATATCATTTCCGCGTACACGCTACTCAGGTCGGGTAAACGTGACGTGTCCTGCGTAAGCTATGTAGTGTTATCAGTAAACCCAAAGAACTGTGCTTTATTAGGAGGGGGGGTTCTATAGAACGAAACGAATACACCCAGAAATGAAATACACAGTCATCTATTATTGCATTGTGATGTCATATAGAATTCGATTGACCATATATGTCAATCTAACTTGGTGAAACAATGCATACATTCCACGCATAGAGATGTCGTATTTCTTTTCAAAACGTGGATGTGTTGGCAACCATGATTGTAAGGAAGGGTAAACTTATGGCATATGGTTTACATTATAGCGTAGACATCTGGCGTTGGACACAATCTTCTTTAATAAAGGAGTCGACAGTTCGCAATAGTAAAGACCGCATCAAAGTTTGCTACACAAGGTGATGAAAGAGAATTGTTTTGATTTTCACGATTCCTCAGATTTTAGCCTTTATTTTCTTGTTTTTATACACATGTTTATAACATTTAAAATTTGACTCATCCGACTGCCCCTTTTCTGCCGTTGTCACTGTCCTACCAGCGTTTGTCAACTTTGCAATAATTAATACTTTTATTTTAGATGTTTAGAAAAAGGGTAAAACATGGAATTAGGGAGAGGACGAAAAAAGTTTTTTTTCCGAGTTCCAGACTATCCTATGTTCCAGACTATGCGAAGTTGTATCTTAAACAAAGCAAACATACTTTGTACGAATAACGCATGGTTTTATGTCGCAAGGTCTGTCCCATCTCATGGATACTCTAATTCACTCGGAACCTTTCAGGTGACAATGTGCATTGACAACAACAACAACAACAACAAATTAATCAGTGTCGATCACCTAAAGGCTATATACATGTAAAGAATATACACTTACATGTAAAAAAAAATACACTTGCTCCAGAGACGTACAAGGTCCCACTACCGGAAGTAAAGGAAAATTTGTTCACTCTATTTATTGTATAAGTGACCTTCACAACATTACAGAAGTTGTAATTGATCTTAATTTCAACGATGAGCAAATAAAACGACACATTCTAAAACTATAACATTAATTCTTGTTTCGCTTATTTTAAACTTTTATAAGGAACCCTGTTCAATGAAGCAGTATCTGTTCAGGCGATGCAAGGTCGTAAGTGTCAGCTACTCCTCAACTAGCTACTGTGTCACTTACATAAAACACAGACTACTGATTTAATATTGCATGAGTTTGTCAGCAAGAACGGTGTATAAATACATCGTGTTTTATGACAGCCTTTATCCTATAACAATAAAGCATATTCCTGATGTCAAAATTATCTAATTGCTAAAATACTAATCAAGGAAAAACGTGAATTTCCGGACAAATATTCTTGCTGGCGCCAGACATTCTGTAGTCATGGTGTGATGCAATTATAATTTGTTAAAACAATCCATATGTTAATAGATCAATCGAAATTTCAATTGAATCAATACTGGTACGTTATAGTTTCAGTGAATCGTCAGCAGTAACTGAACAGTACTAAGTCAATAGACCTGTTGCCGGTTCCAAGATGCATTGCGCGTCTCTCCATACAATGCCATCTATTCTGTACGCGCGGAGGGGTTTGCACGCGCTACTCAGGGGGGGGGGGTGGTTGTCACATGACGGTACCCTAGGTTTACCAGTAAAATCCCACTCTGTCATCGATGGCGTTCAGTCTTTGTTCTGTAAAATCACCCATAATTAAAGAAGTCAACATGTCTTACCATCATTTCCTTATGAAAATGTTATTTCAAATGTAATAAAGACAAAACAAGACTAAATCTAACAACATAAGCGACGTCCTCTCGCGCAATGCATCTTGGAACCGGAAAATCGACTATTATCATGAGATATTCGTTCGTTTTCTACACAAAAATGTAGATTCTCTGACTTTGAGACTCTCTCCACAGATTTTGAGACTATTTGACAAAAAACTAACAAGCTAGCAACTGGAACTTGACTATTAAACTTGGTCAAATCACTAATTAGATGGCTGGGGTCTTCGTGGTGTTTTTTTTTGTATTAATCGACAATCGACAAGGAGTAGTTTTGTCGAATGGAAATCTTAATGATTGTGGATCAAAATATGTAATCTAAAGACTCAAAGGTCTTGAAATAATGAAATCGTGCTTGATTCATTTTGATGTGCGTTGGAACTTGGAGTGTCTATAGGAAAGAAATCAAAGATGCGCAGCGGTAAGACAAAGAACCCTGTGAACGTTTATCGATCTGCATTTGGTACATATGGTGGCGACTATCGATGCAAATACACATTATTTTTCGTTTTCCACCACGACAGATTTAATCTCTTCACCGGTTTCTAAGAACACTGAATTTAACGACACGCCACGCACTGTTGAGGAAGGCCATAGTTGCGATGTACTTTCTTGGAGACGATGCGTGGTATTTAATTCTAGTATACAACAACACCATTGCTGCAAGAAATACGCGTTGAAAAATTACTGAAGTTGCTTGTTTTGCATTTTTCTTGACCAATTCTGAAAAAAAGAGAAAAAAGGTGTATATTGCTGCCGGAACAGTACGTGGTATTTTAACTATTGGTGAATCCATATTTTATATATATCTGGTTGTGTACGTGTCTCCTTCTTTGTCTGCACGCTATACATTTAGGCCCATACATACACCTATATCTATATATATGCTAATATATATACATATATATATATATATATATATATATATATATATATATATATATATATATATGCTAATATATATATATATATATATACATATATATATATATATATATATATATATATATATATATATATATATATATATATATATATATATATATATATATATATATATATATATATATATATATATATATATATATATATATATATATATATATATATATATATATATATATATATATATATATATATATATATATATATATTATAACTTTACATCAGACATTTACTTTAATATATATATAATATCCATATATTATCTATACATCTACACAACACACACACACACACACACACACACACACACTTAGTTTCTATAGCCTCTTTAATAGAACTCTTACCTGTGCACACATACCACCAACCACCGTTAGTGGTAGGAACAATGTAAGTATTTCCTGGCCGTAGATTTTCATAACATGACGATTCATCCTTTGCTGTGTAAGTTAAAGGCAAATTTTCATTCTCGTCTTCTAATTTTATGAATAGAGGAGCTTTTTTCAGACGAAAGATTTCCTTAAGATGGACAGGCGTTGAGGTCGAAAGTGACAGTGTTTCACAACGACGTTCACATTTGAATGTTACATATTCCGGAACTGAATCGGGGACAGAGTTTTCTTTTCCAGATTCAAAATAGACATACTTGTTTGGAACAATGTAATACTTTCCAGGATTAAGCTTTTCAAAATAGTTTCGGTGATTAGCGATGATCAAATGTCTGCTGTTACCATGACAATGAAGTAATTGCTGTACAGGTATAGACAACATAAACAGGCTTTGGATCAATTCTGGTGTCACCACATTGAAAGGAACGGATATCCCTTTGTCCCTGGTCATATCATCTTCTAAGAAAAGTGTTATTTTCCCTCCCGGTTGTACCTCCATATTGTGTCCTGTACAAAGAGAATATGTAGACACTCAGACCACTAGACATAACCTTACAACACACTGCAACACCTGCTGAATTGCATGATGGTATCTAATAAAATATCTAAGGTATAATCATGTACATTGGATTAAAGGTGAACCGTGAATAGTAGGAGGCTATCGTTGATTTTGAATCTCTTTCAACGCCTTTGGTAATGATCGCTAGATTGCCAGATTCGAAAGCCAGCGGCCAGATTCTAATCTAAACCGTAAAGGACGAGGCTGGCTTTATCTTAGCAGCATTTCACCGTGGACCCAGAAAAGACAGTTCACGCGACTTGTCTAAATTAGATCGAGTTATAAAAAATGACAAATCTGGCTTTAGAAGTCTGTTGTACACTACTGGGGCGAGACATCCAAGAAAGACAATTGGGAGCTCTTTAATATCGTTAATCATCCTAGCCCAAACTTGGTATATACGTCATTCAGTCTATATGTCTATGGTGGAGTTTCAACTTATCAAAAGTCGTCCACGTTGCCCATTTTTGTCAGCACAAATAACATCAATTACGTATGTGAGCAGTGTGCAATGAATACAAACCTTTTTTGGAACATCTTGCCAAACATACGTACCTCAAAGAGAGTTTGTCCTCAGACTAAAGTTGTTTGGCGGAGTCTTCCTAGCTGATCAATAAACCCTAATAATTTGTGTCAGACTGAGTGATGTTCTTGTAACGCAAACAACTGCCTGGTACAAAGTCTAGGAACTGATCAGTCTCTGTCATTCAATAATAGGTCAAACCGTGTCAGGGAGAAAGGACTTTGATTTTTGTGTGGAAATCTCTGAAATATACCGTGTCGGGCGCCCTCACGAATTCGAATCGGCCTACCCATCTCCCTACTCTCGTAAGACCTCTGGTATTAAAGACCCTCCAAATGATTCTGTTTTCTTAAGCTTACTGTAAAAGTCACAAGTGGCCATCCCTAAATTTCCTTTCTGAAATTTGAGAGACCCCCATTTTAGATATTTCAAAACATACTATAAGTTAAAATGCTGTCAGAGTGAAATGTGAAACAAGTCCCAGAATGAATGGTACTGGCTCGACCCCACCGATGCCACCACATTAGGTATTAGTTGGTTGTTCGTACCGCCACAGTGAATCTATATGAGCTGAAGACAAGAACTCCCAAATACAAGATTGATGCAAGTACACTACGGACACTGTCGGGACCGAGGTCAACAGCCCCACTCCATCACATTATCCGGGGCCCACTATCTTACCACAAGATACCTCACTATTCCCCTCCTTCACTCCTGTTAGACCCACCCCTCTCCTCACACCGCAACTAATAATTGATTCTGCATGGTTGACTGACATGTTACGATATTACGTCACAATGGTGGCAGTGGTGGGATGTTACAGCAGTTGGGTGTGGAACCGTTGGCAACAGTGGGATACCACAATCACAAAATAATATAAAGGAGGGTAATAAAATAAGTCAAACAATGGGAGGGTCACATTTTACCCTCCCATTGTTCCATTTTCTTAAATATGGCCCTCCTCTGTTTTCGAATCTTTTCGTTATCGCTTGTTTACACAATCATGGTGTAACTATTGTTCGAGGTGGTATAGGTAAATCAGTGTTATTAACCATTCGCCTTCTATTTTCCAGTTTGCTGACATTTATCTACCTGATGTTGAGAGAGAGAGAGAGAGAGAGAGAGAGAGAGAGAGAGAGAGAGAGAGAGAGAGAGAGAGAGAGAGAGAGAGAGAGAGAGAGAGAGAGAGTGTGTGTGTGTGGGGGGGGGGTAGAGGAAAAGGTGCAAGTTGATGTAAACAGCACCATCTTTAGGATCGCCACGACGGTGATACTTCCATGCATATTGTAACGACCTCTGCTACCTCATGTACCTGTGATGTGTAGGTTTCCTTTCCCTCTCCAAGCTTTCAGTGTTTCGTCTTATTTTCGAAAGCTAACAATATTTACATATCAGAATTATTACCACTTTTCAGTTATAAATACCAAACATTCACCATGATTTTGTCAGTCTACGGCCATACTACGTAGAAAACACCGGTTCTCGTCCGATCACCGAAGTTAAGCTGCGTCGGGCGTGGTTAGTACTTGGATGGGAGACCGCCTGGGAATACCACGTGCCGTAGGCATTTCCATTTTATATTTTTCATTCCAATTTGTCATCGTTTTATCCTGTCTGTAACCACATCTCTTTGTCCCCTTTATTAAGCTGATAATATACATTTAACTTTCCTTATAATTTTTAATTCTGTCTGTCTGTCTGTCTGTCTGTCTGTCTGTCTGTCTGTCTGTCTGTCTGTCTGTCTGTCTGTCTGTGTGTCTGTTTGTCTGTTTGTCTGTCTGTCTGTCTGTCTGTCTGTTACTGTCTTTCTCTTGCACATTGAGAACACGTTTGACAATTATGTCATGTGTGCAAATGCTTCAATTTAAAAGACAGTCCTTTTCAGCACAACTGAACTAATAAGGTTCAGTAGTGTTATGATCGCATCACGTACAGGTATGTGATTTGGAATTAAAGGTGTGTTAATTAAGATGTGTGCATGACATGATGATTCCGACAAATCAACGCCCACGGCAACAGCCAAATGATCACATACATTGCAAAGATAACAACAGGAATTAATAGAGTCTAAGACAAGTGAAAAAAAGTTCCAAAAATGTATATAATTGTGCCTAGCAACAAGACCACACCCATACCAACAACCAAATGATCACGTATATTGCAAAGATAACACCAGGGATTTATAGACAAGTGGACGAACATTCAAAAAATGCATGTAAATGTGCCTAGCGATTTTTAAAAACTACAGTTGTGCTACAGCGCCATTGACGCTATTTTTAGACTATGGCTCTTACCATTCTGTAATTTTCCATTCTGTTCGCCATGCAAGGAGAATGATGAATATTTTGAAGGAAAGTAGAGAACTGGAAATTAGCCAAAGTTTGTTGATGAATACACATGATAAGTATGCCAACATTCACATTTGGAATTTATAAATTATTGTCTCCATACAATGGTATGATCTGATAAAACATTTCTATGTGGGTAGTGGTGGGGGGGGGGGGGTTGGTGTTTTTGGTGTGGGAGTTTATTTTGGAAAATACTACTTGAAAGGTGGGGGTCATTTTGGAAAATATTTCTACGGATAAGAAATTATCATAAGATAAGAGTATTTGTCAATTTGGTGTAATGAAATGACTCCTGAACAACATGACTGTAATTTGTCAAGATCGGTTACTACGTACCTTACGCCCATCTCTATATGCAAGCTCTTTGGGCATAAAAAATTGCCTCAAAATAAATTTTTCAAAAAACATGACAATATTCTGAATGAAACTGGAATAATACATCAATTTGAAGGCGTTTGTATTATCAGTGTCTGTAGATTGTTAATGTATAAATCATGATAATACACGACACAAATTATTTCAGGCTTAAATAATTCAAAGTTTTATTACAGATATTATGATAATGTTGAACGTAAATAATTACAAACGAATGCTGTGAGCCGGCTACCCAACCCTTCCTTCGAGCCAAACAATTAATTAATTCCAAACAGTTGAAGGCAGGGAGGTAGGATTTTTCCAATGCTCTGTCCAGCTATAAGGTGTTTACTCACCCTTTTTCTGATATTAAAGTCCAGTATATTGGAATGGATGATAATAAATATCATCTATGGTATTCTAGAAGATTTAAAAAATGAAGGTTCACAGCTTATTTTCCTAACAACTCGAAATAACATTGAATTTTTGTTTGACCAATCCTCGGGATAAATCTTTACCATCTCGATACATCTAAGTCTTTGCATTTCCATTAATATCTTTAAACTTTTTTGATATTTGAACGTTGAATTTTTTCCGCTATCATATTGGGGTCAGAGGTTACCAGCACTTGACCCACCGTTGGAATAGATCTTTACCATCTATCCATGTGATGTAGCAATCGCTTCTTAAACTTGTTTTCGTTCCAAATTATTGAAAGCACGTGGAGTCAGAGGTTACCAGCACTTGACCCACCGTTGGAATAGATCTTTACCATCTATCCATGTGATGTGGCAATCGTTTCTTAAACTTGTTTTCGTTCCAAATTATTGAAAGCACGTGGGGTCAGAGGTTACCAGCACTTAACGCCCACCACTGGAACCGATCTTTACCACCTATTCACAATCTCTTCGATCATGTCATGACCAATTCTTGAAAAATAGTTGAATGTCTTCTGCTTTCATTCCAAATCACTGAAATCACGTGGGGTCAGAGGTTACGAGCACATGGCCCATCGTTGGAACAGATCTTTACCATCTATTCATGTGATATGACGATCGCAGAGCTCTTGGCGATCGTTTCTCAAACAAGTTTTTCTTATGACTGTTCATTCCAAATCACTGCAAATACTCTGGGACTGAGGTTATTAGCACGCAATCCCACCGTTGGAATAGATCTGCACCATCTATACACAATCTCTAGCTTCAGTTCAATTTTATCAGATTTGTCGAAATTAGTTTCAGAGCATCGTCTTCACAGGATCAGAGGTTTAACGCTTGACCCAACGTTGGCATATATCTTTACCATCTACTCGTAAGTTATCTCGTTTGATGATCGTGTCATAATATTACTGATATTATTTCAATTTCTACCGATTTTTCAAAATCTTTTTCAACAGCGCTAGCCTCGTCAACATGGGGTCAGAGGTTACCAGCACTTGACCCACCGTTGGAATAGATCTTTACCATCTACTCGTAAGTTATCTCCTGTGATGATCGTGTCATAATATTACTGACATTATTTCAATTTCCTCCGGTTTTTCAAAATCATTTTCAAGTCTCCTCAACGTGGGGTCAGAGGTTACCAGCACGTGACCCACCGTTGGAATAGATCTTTACCATTTACTCGTAAGTTATCTCCTGTGATGATCGTGTCATAATATTACTGATATTATTTCAATTTCTTCCGATGTTTTAAAATCATATTAAATTTCAACAGCCTCGTCAACGTGGGGTCAGAGGTTACCAGCACTTGACCCACCGTTGGAATAGAGCTTTACCATTTACTCGTGAGTTATCTCCTGTGATGATCGTGTCATAATATTACTGATATTATTTCAATTTCCTCCGGTTTTTCAAAATCATTTTCAAGTCTCGTCAACGTGGGGTGACCCACCGTTAATAGAAGAGATCTTTAACAACTATTCATAATCTCTTCGGGTGCTCATTTATTAAGATTTATTTTAACTTCTTCTGATTTTTTAAGTCGACAAACATTCGCGTCAACATGGGGGTCAGACTCGGAGGTTATAAACACTCGGTAAATATTGTAACTATTTGGTGATGGTATACTGTTGACTTTTAAATTGCATTCATCATCAAATCTAACAACTAAAGCGAATGCTATCCTATAGCAAACTTGAATGCGCCGACAAACTAAAACTGAAATTAGAAAGATTTGGTTCTACGGATTATTTTTAGATGCAATACGTAGTATTTATCTCATGATGACGTCATTGTCAGTACTGTCGTTACGTTTGTCAATACGTAATATCCATCGTTTTTCGGATGGCGTCATTGTCATTATATGGGACATGACCGTAATTTTATTCAGTCATTTTATTTTGGCAGGATATGATTTTGCTGTTTGTTGTTACGTTTTGATTCCAACTGATCGAGGTTCGGACGATGACAACATAAACTAGTTGAACATTAGTTCAGAGTTCTCTGTTTGTTCATCACTTTTCAATAGTTGACAGTTTGTATGTATGTGTGACTTATACCTTTCTACTGTAAATTTCATTTCGTAGCCCAACTTTAGTGTGTTAGTATCCTACATTTGTGTTGTGTACAAAGTTGGACATATCGACAACCCAGATAACTGTATTCATATACAGGTACAGTTTCAATTGTTAGACTTATTTAGTCACCAATATTTAGTTTTTGTACTCATAATCATAACGTCATACAAAGGTAGAAAAAATGGTAAAATATTAAAAATGAAAACGCTGGTTTAAAAGAGTGCGCATGTGCAAGCATTTATGACTATACTTTGCATACATTACACCATACAACTAATTTGAAATGTTCAGTTTGTAGAGTAATACTAACACATCAAAATTGTGATACATGAAAATTATGTGAAAACTGATGACTGTAATTATGCTAACGGGAAGAAGAGGACCAAATGGTTTATATGCTTATATATATATGAACATATTTCATCAATTCCATATACGCAGCATAAGCCAATGTCTTTTGCAACTGTCGTCGTCTTTTCGAAATATGGCAGACTTTAGGAAATTTGAAGTATGGATGGTGTGTGCACAAGTTGCAAACGCCAATGGCTGCAGAATACAATACGGCTCGATTTCCAACCAGAGAACTCTGAAATGTAGAGTTTGCATCATTGAACGGTTGCCATGCAATATGACACAAATAAATCCGAAATGTCTAAAAGAAGTGATATACTCACATTCATGGTCAATCATGGATAATTTGCAGTTTTATGTTGTTTTTTACGGAGCATCATCACAACCGTTGTCATCGTCTTTGCCCTCACAGTCGAATGATAGAACAGATCTAGACTGTCATCACAGTGTGGAACAAATAGAACAAGTGTCATTGTATAGTTGCTATTGACAACCTTTACTTCGAAGCGCGTCCAAGTTTACGGACACCTCCAACCTCTCCAACCGCGCTAGGGGGCGTTAATTGGCACTATCTTTCGAATTCGTCTGTGCTATGGTCATTTGTACTATACTAAACGATCTTAATGTTTCAGATATGTTTATTTGAGGAGTTTGTAAGATATAAAGGTAATTAATTAATCAATCAACTGAATTTGAAGGAGGAGGAGGAAATTACGTCATTAGAGCCAATGTAGACTGTCAACAGTCGTTCGTGCCTTTTTTGCTACGTTTTATCTAAAACTAAAGTCGTCGCCTCGCTCCGATCAGGAGCAATACTAAAACCACGTACTGAACAGCGAGTACCTTCGACAGTCGCAGTTCCTATCAGTACAGGTTAGTATTCAGTGCTACGGAGCGAGGCGACGACTTGTTTTAGATGAAACGTAGCAAAAAAAGGCACGAACGACTGTCGACAGTCTAGAGCCAATGGAATGGGATAAACTATATTTAACACGTCATTCCCGTCTTAAAATTATATGCTTTATATATGTATAAATCAATACAGATCATTGAATAAAATGAGCTGCTAGTCTGGATGCCAACGTGGTCTCTATACAATATGGTCTCTATTACCACGAGAGAGATCTACAGGATTCGATGAGGGATAGCAGTAGACTTAAATGAGCTGCTTGCATTTTTAGAAAATAACAGGTGCATACATCTAGTGCCCAACAAGAGAGACTTAACGTTCTACAAGTTTGCACTGCATTCCTCTCAAACACAAAGTATCATTTTATATTCCAATGTTTTAGCTTCCTCGGTACGATGCAATGAACAAATGCCCGGCCCTTGGCTATCTCTTGACCAGTATATTCGATTTGCCATAAATTTCTTCTGTTCAGCACGTCGCCACTGACCGTCTCATTTGAATAACAAACTAGCAAACATTTGTAAATCACGACAGTTTCAGTGTATAAATTTATCTGTCACCCTAAACAATCACAAACCCATACCTCTTACACAATTATATGTAAGCTTATGTTTCAAAACATGTTTAAGTTCGTTTAGATTGTGCAAAGTCCTCGTACAATCAATCAAGCTTGGCAAGCACTCCATACACCAGTCTGAGATCAGTGCTTGTCACTTCTGACACCAAATCTAGCCGCCGACGTCTCATTTGTTTTCTTCTTGTTCTTTTTTAAATTTAATTTGATTTTCATGGTGCGATAAACATAAAGTATGTGTATGCCTTTGTCTGGGTTTATTTCTCTGTGTATAATTTAGTACTATTGTGTAATAGTAAAGTACAATTTAGTATAATAGTATAACACAAATCAATAATGCTTTGCGTTGACCCAACATTATGACAACATAATAGGGGTCAACGTACCGTGGTTAAACCATCTGCATTGACAATCACACTTTAAACTGTTAAGAGGGACGAGATACTAGCATAGACAGTGGAAGGGATACAGTGACTGGTGTCGACAGGTAAGACCCTATGTAGGTAACCATGGTGATATGCAGCGCACTCTGGTTAGTGAATAGACCCTCCGCCAACGTTGGTGGAGGGTCTATGGTTAGTGTCATTGTTCGAGAGTTCTGTCCAGGGGTATTTGCCGATTCGGCACAATGGATTAGAAAAGTGATAGCAGAGTTATGCGCACAAAACAATTGTACATGAGATTTGTGCGATTCGTCGTCGTCGTTGTTGATGCTGCCTGCTGAGTGCTACTCATAAGAAGCGATTTGACCGTCTATATTCGAGCTGTTGTGTATATGAAAACCGATGACGGATCATTTTGTCCCATTTCAACTCGTCCCATTCAACTCACCCCGGTGTCAACTCGACCAAATTTCAGAGCATTGGATTTCTGGGTTGATTGTTTGTTAAATATTTCAGTATCTGTTAACATTAAAAGGTCTGGTTTTCCGACCAAAACAAGAGAGGGATAAACCAAACTGAAAAGTCAGTATATTGGATATCGTAACGTCTTTTATAACCAGAATACATACACCCGTAAATCATAATGCAAATATCTGCACATTACTTTCCTACATGATTTTGAAAGAGTGGGAAGTGTTGAAACTGGGATAAGTTGAAATATTGGGACGTTGTGAACCACACCCATATACATGTAACACTACCAGCCTTTGAGGCGCGCTTCCCTGTCTTGACATGGTTAACTTTACAACTATGGCAATCACGTTAAAACCTATGGTACAAGTGGTCAAAGGTTCTACCATATTACATCACCTACCATGGCCTTTTATGATCACTACGTGGTTACTGTTCACCAAATATTATTTGTTTAAATAGTCCCATGAGACATGTGGCTATGCTTAGACTGCGAATAGATTTCTTCAGGTACTCGGATGTTTTACACTCTTATTTGATATTTCACTTTTGTTAACTCATCATTATGCACGAGACGTAATCCTTAACAAGTTCCATAACAAATAAACATTGGAGAAAATGGCACATTGTATTACAACGTATTATGTTTATAGACAAGTAGTAAAAGGTCGCACTTAGCAACAAGGTGAAAGGTCATACTCAAATGGCTACGGAAAGATCAGCTGAGAAAACGAAAGCATTATTTTGTATGCTCCGAAAGATAATACTGAGTGGGTCGTATACAGATGACTATTAAAAATTACGTAGTCAGAATCCCTCTATTATTCGAGATGACTCTAGCGGTTTTGACCCCACCCCCCACCCCCCACCCCCCACCTTTCGACTCTTGAGTCTTGATATTTAAAGCATTATGTAGAGGTTCGACCCACCTCTGCGAATGCACGTACGACTTTTGACCCCATATTGTGAACAAGGCTTGTTCTGTTTCCACGGGTAGGGTTGTTTTCAGTCATCTTTACCGGATGTAGGCGCCCCTCGTCCCGGACCCCGGGCAGCCAATGAACTAGCGATGACTGTCAAAGTGTATCAAAAGTGTTCAAAACTCGTGACCACTCAGACGATTGGAGCAGCGCCAATGGCTAAAATGTAGACTTTTGACCCCTGATTCTGGCTAAAATGTAGACTGTTGACCCCTACTTTTTGAATTTTTGAAGAGTTTGTGGTTGTAATTTTTGTCCCCCATTACCCACCCGAGTACCCCCCCCCCGGGGTGGGGGGGGGGGGTGTGACTGCAACTTGTTCTCAGATACAACTCACACCTATCCTACCAACAGAAAACATGACATCAATGGTTGGTGGCGCTATTTTCTTCTTGCTGCTGTCGGCAGCTTTAACATTGGCCAATGACGGTGGGAAGAGACCAAATTTTCTTATACTCTTGGTTGATGATCTTGGTATGGGTGATGTGGGTTGTTTTGGTAACGACACTATTCGTACACCCAACATCGACAAACTAGCATCGGAGGGAGTCAAACTAAATCATAACATGGTACCTGCACCTACCTGTACTCCGAGTAGAGCAGCTATGCTTACTGGAAGATATCCCATTAGGATGGGTGAGTAATTAGAATTGTCAATTCAAGCACAGTCAACTGGTCACCAATTATTTGGTAGAGAGAGGAAACAAAAACGTGCGAGATAAAATGTTTAATCAAACCAACAGTCGTGTCGAAGTTGGTTTGACGTGACACTGCGAATTTAGTATATTGCAAACTACTATATCGATGTAAGAAAATGTCGGCAATATATTAACATGTAACAGTAAATATGTTTCATTTTTACATTACTCCTCGCATTTTCCGTTGCCATGGGTTCTTTCTATTCAGGGCTATCCGGATCGGGAAGAGCAACAATGTTTGGTTGCAATGCCTGCACAGCTGGTATGCCGACAAGTGAAATAACCTACGCTGAAGTCTTAAAGACACAAGGATATAGCACAGCTTACCTAGGTTTGTTATCGATTATATAGATCGAAGTTTTATCAATTTCCCCGCCAAAATGTAAGCTTAGTGGAACCCGTTTACATAAATTTTCCTTTTACTCGACGACGTCGTTTATCTTCGAAAATGCATTGTATGTTGAATACGAAGGGTAACCTAGATATTATCGAATCTCTGATTGACATTAAGAGTAAGTTCAATATCGTGTACTCTTATTTGTAGCAAAAAAATCTTACGACATTATATTTTGTAGTAGTTTGCGATTTTGTAAATTTATCGTTGTATTTATATGATAGTTTTCTTTGTGATGGGATTTTCTACTCTAAGAGAGTAGCACGGTTAGACTGAACATACATTATATTGTGTTTTATTTCAGGTAAATGGCATCTAGGTTTACACAGTGGTAGCAAAGATTATGCCTATCTCCCAACGAACCAAGGTTTTGATTATTTCTATGGAACGCCTATCACAAACATGAACGAGTGTGCCGATCCACCGAATGGTCGGTCCAGTGTTTTCAGTCTATGGGACAATTTCTATACACACTGGGCTTCACTGACTGCCACTTTGTACTCCTTCGTCTTTATCCTGAGATTCTTTGGTCTCATCGCGTCAAGAGGGACACGTTTCCTCCTAGTTTTTACAACTGTCTTAGCTGTTTTAGTTTTTAACTATCCAAACACGGGGCAGCGATTTCTGTGTGTTCTTATGAAGAATCATGATGTTGTCGAGCAACCCATCAGACTAGAAAACATGACAGTTCGGTTCACCAAACAAGCCACGTCGTTCCTCCAACAGAACCAAGACAGATCTTTCCTACTGGTTATGGCCTACTTAAAGGTACACACGGCTCTTTTTACTTCCAAACAATTCAAAGGTGTTAGTCGACATAATCAGTATGGAGATAATGTAGAAGAAATGGACTGGAGTGTTGGACAGATTGTGGACACACTGGACAAACTTGGATTGAAAGAAAACACGTTCGTTTACTTCACATCTGATCATGGCGGTCATTTGGAGGAAATTTCGATAGAGAAAGGAAGGGAAGGGGAAAGAGAAGGAGGGTGGAATGGTATCTATAAAGGTATGTATGTATGTATGTATGTATGTATGTATGTATGTATGTATGTATGTATGTATGTATGTATGGATGGATGGATGGATGTATGTATCCGTGGTCTCCTTTCATCGATGTATAGTTTGGCGTTGACTTACCACGTGCACGTGCTTTAACTTGAATCATCAGTGGAAATGTATGAGTGATATGTAGACAATGAATGAAACAATTGGAGTTACATTACACTGTAGTGACGGCCTGAACGCTCTATTAGTTTCGAGCACAGCCATATATATATATATATATATATATATATATATATATATATATATATATATATATATATATATATATATATATATATATATATATATATATATATATATATATATATATATATATATATATTAGCATATTACATTCTTGACAATTCGCGACAATTCGTTTTTTCTGCCTAGGTGGGAAGTCGCAAGTATGGGAGGGAGGTATTCGTGTTCCAACAGTTGCCAGATACCCACCACTTATTCCAAAGAATTCTGAAATATCTGTCCCTACCAGCTCCATGGACTTACTACCTACAGTGGCCAAGTTAGCCAATTCTGAACTACCGAAAGATCGAATTATCGATGGAACTGATATCACTGGTCTGTTATCTGGGAAATATACAGCGCCACCACACGACTTTCTGTTTATCTATTGTGGACCGTGGATCCATGGTGTAACATTTCGTCCTGACAAAGGTAAATTCGACATTTTCATTTTCTTATTCAGTATTTTCACCAAATAATTATGTATATAGGCTAAACTTAGGTTTTTGCTTTTTTTATTGATTCAGGTGATACCACATACAAAGTTATATTCACTACTCCAAAGTGGACTGAAGGTACGCAGGCATGCTTTCATACTTGGTTGTGTGCTTGTGGTGGCCAATATGTTGATCAACACGACCCTCCGTTGGTGTTCGATCTCACCAATGATCCAGGTGAACATCGCCCTCTTGAGTCAAGCGACGGAAAGACAAGATCATTGATCGAGATGGCACGGGAAGCGGTTGAGAAACATACGAAGACCGTTGACCCAGTTGAAGACCAGTTCAAACACAAAAGGGCGATATTGTTTAGACCATGGCTTCAACCATGTTGTAATTTTCCATACTGTTCATGCCAAGAAAATGATGAATGAGGCAAACGTTTAACTTCTGCAATCACCTTGTGTCGAAACATCTGGCAAACCATATGAAGATAATCAAAATCAAATCCATCGCAACTGTCCGAGTCTGTCATGTACGTCGCATAGACTACTGCACGACATCATGACTGTGTATATATAAATAATGCTATAACATTCCTTCATCCGGGTTGTCTAAACTCACAGTGACAGAATGTCTCATAAAATGAACTCATACCTGGTGGACTTTAGGAATATGTAAAAGAAAACGAAAAAAAAAGTCTCATTGCTCACAAAGTGAAAAAGTAGTTAAAATCGCATTCAATAGATTACCGATAAGATGCACGTGGACGTGTGACTGCAGTCATAATCTTTCGATTTCGTGTGGCTATCAATGATACCGTATTTTGGTATGGTTATCTGTTCTTTTCAAGAACGCTAAAGAAACGTTTATTTCATTTTGTTTGGACAATCATTTAAATATAAAATCATGCACAATTCAAGATGTTTCTGATGTCACTAGAGAGAATCACGACTTTTGTCAGTATGTATCTACATTATTTTCATAATGGTTTAATATGAATGGATAAGGATGTTTCAGCAACGGATCAACTATCACCGCTTTAGTTCGTTCACATTTCAGGAAAGCGCTTACAATAAAATGGTACCTTGTTCGAAGTCGTTGATGAAAACTAAGAAATCTATTATGTTAATTTTTATACTCTTCAAATAGATTTTTTTTCACACTTAAGAATCCAATAGTTCAACAAATAAGCAAGATAGGACCACCTACTTTTCAGATTTTTAAAGAACAATTCGCAAATCGAAAAAAAAATCTGAAAGAATGGAAAGGTGTGGAAAATCAGCCTTTCAAAGAAACATAGGGCCATGAACACTCTTTCCCAAGACAATTCAATCACCCACCACTGCCTGAAACGCTCTTCATTTCGAAGAAAGTCAAGACCCACGCAATTCATTTGACGAACGTTTTCGTCTTTTCAAAAAGAAAAGATGGGGCCATGGTCAGACTTCACTTCGATTTGAACAAAATGTGAATTTGTGTAACCGGGGCATGTACATATTGAATCAAGTTACACTAGCGGCTATATCCGATTTGTACTAACAGGAACATTAGCCATACAAGTAACCGTTGAGTATTGTGCGCACCGTTATCTTACCTCCGCCTTGTGAGGGAATTTTTATTGGAACATCATTCTGTAATTTGCATATAATGGACAGTACTATCTTTAACTTTTTCTGTTCACTTATGCAATGTTCATCAAATTAGTTCACGTCTTTCCTCTTCTATGCGTCCCTGGCGAGCGCATGAACAAATTGAGGGCATTTCGCCATGCTAACTTTGACGTATAACTGTTTTAACTACTTTAATATTCTTCCGCTGAATAAAATGAAATGAAACAACGATATTACAAAACGTTCAATTATATTGATGGGGCTATGGAAGAAAATTATATTTCATTTATAACTTTATAATTACTTTGATGACATGGATTTTTGTCATGTATGAAAGACTGTTGGTGTTAGCAGCAGATATTTTGTCACTTAGCAACGCCCGGAACTTTTGACCACTGAGCGGCGACAGTAGGGAGCCCTCCACGACACTTTCAGGAGAGGGAAACCACTGACGTGACGTGACGTGACAAACGTGAAAACTTCGAATGTCTACATAGTATACGTGATCACATTGTTTATGTGAACGTCAGAGTTGAAGTTTGTAGCGTGTCGTAGATATACAACACTGAGAAGTGCCGTATCTTATCTGTTTCTGTGATAATCCAAAATGGGAAATCAACGTTCTCGACAAGGTAAGTTTGGATGATGACAGTGAAGGATGGACATAGAGACAGGGCCATGGACACGTTCAAAATTATTAGTATATATGTATGAGATACGTGTATTACACTGGACTGAAGTCATACACTGTTTCAAACTGTTCACATCACCATAAGTTACCACCTGAACTGAAGTCATTATGTTTATATAATTCGAAGACACTTTTTAAAACTTTTAAATCTTAAACTGTGTGCAGTATGTTGTGTCATTTTAATGAACAATTATATTGATGAGATACTGTGACTACTTGAAGAATTAGTAGTAACTATCTTTGACAGCTCGAGAAAATTCGTGTGTAAAAGGTAACATTTGTTCATGATATCTTTCATTTGTTTAGATGAACCAACTGTTGCCGAAGTCGAGGAAGACGAGCCAATCAACTGTTTCATGTCATACACAGATTTGTTTTGTATTGTAAGAGACATGGAAGAATTAGAACAAAAAATTGATAAAGAAGACACGAATTGGTTTGATAATCTAAAAAAGACAATAACAAATCAAATCAAAGAAATCCTTTTCATACAAGAAAAAGCAAAATCATTACGAACACTAGTGAAAAAAGCATTTGGAAGTGAGAAACCCGTAATGGAAGAGAAACTGAATGGTGCTTGTAATTGTACAGATAGTTTCAAAACCGAACAAGGTACGTATGTTTACCCATACCACTCATCTTTCGGCGTCATTTAAAAGTGACCTGTTCTTTATCAATTGTATCATGATTTTCTAAATGCATGTCTGCCGAAGTTTGTTTGTTTGTTTGTTTGTTTGTTATTGTGTTTCCTTGGTCTTTTATTGTTGTTTTCAAATTTGACAAGTAAATGTCATAGTATGACTCTCTCTGTTCGTTTGTCTCGTAGTAACTTTTTTTTCTTGCTACATCTCGTAAAATGTACATAATTCGATTTTCATACTGGTTTTATGTATTCATAATATTTCAGAGACCGAGGTAATTGATGATAGCGATACCATGGCAACAGAAGAGGATGAATATGTCACACCACCAAGGAACAGAGGAAACTTTTTCCAGCGATTTAGGAAAGTGTTCTCGGGTTCAAAGAAAAGACATCGGCGTGATTCAAAGAGAGCTTAATTTCTAACAATTGTAGAGTTACTGTTTTCATGACAGAACCACTTAATGTCATCTTCTAAGCATACTGCCTAGCTATCCTATTGGAATTTGTCGGAAACAACCATCACTCTACCAACTTGGATCGGTGGTTGAGTGCCAAGTATCAGTCCAGATTTACGTCATTCAATTCAATTTCATCACCAGTCCTCGTATTGTAGCAGGCGACGTATATTCAGCAGTCCTACTATCTGAACATGTTCTTATGTTTCTGGATCCCCCCCCCTCAATCCAGTCCCCCAAATATTTGAACTGTTTACATACATGTTGGTAGTTCTTGATTCTGGTCGTCCTGTCTTTACACAATCGAGCGGATTCGTCGAATGGCATTGCACTGCTGATAAGAGAATATGTTGAATGGCGTCGTTGATGGCGTAGTTTACTTTCGAATTCACAAGCTGACGTTGACATCTATGGAAATAGAGTTCGTAGGAATGAAATATTCTTGCTTCTCCTGGTGTTCTTGTTGTTTTACGAATTGTCAGTTGATATGAATAAATCAACAAAATAATTTATCAAAATATTTATAAACCACTGAAGACAAATATATATGTGTATCGTCATTTATTTAAAACTGTCAGCGTTTGAAACATTTTGATTTATATGAAGTTTTCAAACTTAAGTTAGTTATTACGTCAAATCAGTTCCTTCATTCCAACATGTGTATCAAGTATTCGCCAACAATTTTACGCAAGCAGCAGGAAGAGAAATACATATTTGTAAATGTGCTTTCATGATTAGTATACATACTGTGTAGAATATGGAGACGAACTATTGCATCTTGTTGATGTAATACATGCCAGGTCACAAGTGTCACGGATGCATCGATGACAAAACATCACTTTCTGATATTCAAGATATTCGGAACTTTCCACAATTTCATATCAGATGATAAAGTTTTGATGTGTGACTTGAGGTCACAGTGAACTCTAAGCTGTCCTGAATTGATACTTAGAACAACAATGTTTGCAATTCGCGACTTCAGAGATGACAACATTAAGTTTCTTTAAAAGATCATCGGTGTAAAATACATGTAATGATTAATTACAGGCCAACTGGAAGAGCAATGGCTCGATCAAATTCTTTAACTACTTTTCATATTTGTCAATAGTATTTGCATTGAATTAAGGCAATGTCACTCTTTCGTTTGGTTTTTATGATTTCATCATCCAATCATTTGAATATTGTATAATTTGTTGTTTGTTTTAAATTTGGGATAAAGATGGATTCACTTCAGAAGAAAGCAAGCTGAAGGAGATAGCTAGGCCTAGACAAGGAGCTTCGATCTGTTCCGTGTCTAATTCTATAATTATGGTTCCAAGTTAACCATGAACATTGTATGTAGTCTGAGTTATTCCCCAAAGTTCGAGAATCCTGATACCCGATGTAAGAGTGGAAAGAGTGGCTGGAGAGAATGAGATCTGTCTGGAGAATTAACGTTAACATTAGAGGTCGACGTCAGACCATCAGTGACCAATAGTAAAGATAGCATTGATCGATCTTATTTGTTTCACCACAGATAACTGTGTTGGTTGTCTGTGGTTACACAAACAATTTACTCGTAAATGTCGCTAATATAGCATTTCATGAATAACAAAACTCATCTACCTTAGTCATTATAAGTATGTATATGGTGGGGGAGGGAGTGGGATGCCTACATTAATTATTTTGCATGAGAGTAGCACTTCTATTAGTGTGTACATTGATTTTGTTCGAGTTTGTGGGAATTTGCTATGGCGACACTGAGACTAATCGCCTGGAAACATGATACAGTCCAAGGATTTTGTTCATTGACCAATAAGCAATAATATTGCAGATAAAAGAAATTCCATCTTGTTAGAAATTTCATATCTGATTCCCCTGTACTTGGTAAACAACTGAGAGATGAAACATGATGACATCGAGGAAGTTCTTTAAAAATGAATCAAATTCCACCATGAAAACTTTGTGAAATGTAAATTCTTTCCTCACTCAGCTTTATTATGATAGGCCTTTTTTAAAAAGATGAACAATAAATTATGTCAGTACTAGTATGGTGGTTTTATGATATCTTGTGATTTCAGTACATCACGTGATAGTTTTGAGCATTACACGTGCTTTGCTGAAACGATACAAATGTATGACATACGTCACGTCTGAAAACTGTTTTGTTGTTGTTATAAAGTTTAATTTTTATTATTTATTGAGTTCGGACTGTGTCAAACACGAAGATAGTCGAGTGCATTACGGTTAACCGCTAGAGTGGGCTTTGTTGTCGCCTTTTATCACCAAATCCGAACATAATAACGTTAGAGTGAATGGAGCAATAAAGGAAGCCGACTGGGTGACATGACACAGCCCTGCAATTTTACAGTAGCCAAAGCAAGCCAACACAAACAACACTCGGCGTTGTGTTCGTTCCTTCTCCATTGTTCAGTTACTCAAGTCAATAGCTGGATCGCTGGTTTTTAACGCTGTACTGTATCTTGAGTTGTCACCGTGTGCTTAGAAGCACAGCCCGAGCGTGTGTTTGGTTACTGAAGAATTTTCTTGTAATCCTGTTTGGGTAGTGACAACAGCCGAACCCAAGTGTATCGGCAGTGTCTAACCTCTCACCTGTAGTCAACGTGTTAAGACTCCCTGTCACCATATATATCTACGACCAGAGCTCGACGACTATAAATCCACTTTACCTCAGTACAGAATATTTTCAACTCTCGCAAGAGTGGGTATGATGTGAAAAATTTTGACCTCTCTCCTAACTTTTTATCCGTTTATTGGTCATCATGGCAACTGTTACATCACATACGGCAGCGAGACAGGTAAGTTCGTTTGAACAATATTGAAGTAGTTTGGTAAACTCAGTGTATCGGCGGTGTAACAAGTACTATTGTGATAGCGACTAATTTGACAAGCTAAGCATTGAGTTGGCTACACAAAATGACTTTTCAGCCGTTAAATTACACTCCTTGCAACTGGTCTTTGTCATGAAGACGAAACTTGGCCGTTGTGCGTGAGCAATCAGTAGTATTTGATACACAAAAGACACTCATTAATAACATTCACGCCACACGGAGAAGATTTTCTTACCTTAGCACGTACGTATGAACCTGTCTGTACACAAATCTCTCCTCGGATCAGTCCTGACCCATTTAATCACCATGGCTTACACGAATTTTCTTTAAATTCACGGTTACTCAGAAAGTAATAATGTTTGATAACTACTCGATCGGTATCATTCGCTAGTATGTTAATCATACTCTGTGTATATCAAGATTTTTCGATAGCACCAACCAAACTACTTCTCATCGAGTAATAGCAGTAGCCTATCTATAATTTGTTCCCCAAAACACAATTTAAAAACTTCCTGCTAAAAAACCAAAGTTCTAATGTCATTTAGCCGATGCGTTTATACGAGCAGCGGCGGGGGGGGGGGGGGGGTTTCAATCGCATGAATTGAAGCCAAAACCCGCAGTTCAAGAAGTCGTGATTTAATTGAATTCAAAAACAGATCTGGTTTCTATGGTTTAGGAGATAACGTGTGTTGAATGTATTTAGTAGTTTTGATAAGGTAAGTGACATAGCTCAATAGAACAATCGTCTCTAATAGTTGAGTAACCGGGATACCTTTGCCTACCATGTAAGTCTTTTATTGGTTTTTCTTATTTCCACTAATCAATGCTCTTTGACCCTGTCTTGGTTTACGAGTGACAATATACATTGTCTCTGTTATTGATTAGGTTAACTTGATAGTTGATCAAAGACTCTCTTACAGAAATTGGTGCCACATTGCGAGTCAACAAGTGCCTCATTAAGAGCTGTGCTGGGTGACAGACATACTACAGGTATGTTGTTTAGCTATTTCATGTCCCTCCTCATTCAATACACCAACAATACTTCTAAACTACCGTGTCTGGTAATATTACCACACAGAAAAGGAAACGTTTTTTTAACTGATCAATTTAATGTACTCTTTATGAACTAGTTAGACTATTATTACCACTTGTCTGGAATGATAAATGCCGACATCACATGTGCATTCTTTTCCGACAGTAAATGAATTGTACAGCTGCTACACATTGTCCAGTTATATCGACGATATATATATATATATATATATATATATATATATATATATATATATATATATATATATATATATCGTGTCCTTGAAGTGAGGTACGTATAGTATCAACGAAAATGGGGGAAGGGAGAATTACAGACAGACAGACAGACAGACAGACAGACAGACAGACAGACAGACAGACAGACAGGGATCGAACGCCACAACAAAGAGGAGGAAGTATAAAAGTTATTCTTCGAGAAGAAGAGGGGTGTCGTCAATTTTAATATTTGCGTTTTTTTCCATCATAACAAAATTAGAGAACTACATTAGTATCTCAACACTTATACAAATTATTTTTATAATGTTGATTTGAGTATCAGCTTTCCTTACCTTAGCTACTTAAACGACCAATGTATTCCAGATAAACTCGATAGAAAACATATGAACCACAGACACTTGGTAAACTAATATGACAAGAACTTAATATTAATTGGTAATTACTAGATGTCTTTACAAAATACTGTCGAATATTATATTTCATTTTTTGTCTGTCTTTTTTTTTTAGAATGTCTGACATTTTGGGAAGACGACAATTCTTTCTTTTCAATATGTCAGGTAAGACATAGATGCTACTTAAATTTGTTTAAGGTTTATAAGTAGAATCATACAAATGTTAAATTGTTTTTATCTATTTATTTATTTATTTATTTATTTATTTATTAGTTTGTTTTGTTAGTTGTTTTGTTTTGTTTTGTTTTGTAATATGGCTCCCGTGCTTCCTGTGGAAGCACGTGACAATTCAAGTAGAACGGCCTCACCTGACAATATGCTATGACCAACGCTATAAATCTCACGAAATCCTCCCATTGTACAAGTTGTGGTGACGAATTCCCATGCCACAATATGTATAACTCAGAGTCTGCTAATTAAAATCAAACTCGTCGTCACGAATAATGAAGTATGGGAATTTCGAAGTTTTATCAATCTGTTCATTTCTGTTTTGTGTTATTTCTAAATGATATATAAATCTATAGTCACCTCCATGGTCATGAGGTATGAGTTGTTCCTGAGATTCAGTGAATCTTTTATTTACTGGTGGAACTATATGGTCCAAAATCTATAGATAAATAAACACATAATGTTCTCATTCATACTCGGTCATTTTCCAAAACGGCCTTGTTTACCTGTCTTTACCTCGTACAATTTACCTTTGTTTAATTTCGTTACTAAGCGACCAAGGCGTCTGAAAAGTCTCAAGGGAGTACTTGGAGCAAGTGCAGATGAACCACAATACCTGAAGAGACATCCACCTGCTACGTATACATTTGTTGGTTTAGCACCGTGTGAAGGCAACTACACAGCTAAGGTATGTACAGACTACCCTTGTGTCATATAGCTTATCGTTATGTCAGTCCTATAACATCGTCACTATTTGGCGCAAATAAGTACATGCACCGCTGCTGACCCTTGTCGTAAAACTATTGACCTCTTACATTTTGTAATGGTAATGATAACAATATTTTGGCTTCATCATCTATTCATATGTGTGTGTGTGTGTGTGTGTGTGTGTGTGTGTGTGTGTATGTGTGTGCGTGTGTGTGTGTGTGTGTGCGTGTGTGTTATTTATTTATTTTGTAGTTATGTTTTGTTTTGTTTACTTCTTTTTTTCTTGATTTGTTTATCTACCGGAATTCCTTGTTACAGAATAAGTTTGTTGACTTTTGTTGACTGATGTGAAATATGTATCTTTATATTGATGTTATCAGAGTCTGGTAAAAATTCCTGAGCCTGGTTTTGAGAGGTCCTTTAAAGGTCTGAGTTGCGGCGAAGCTTTACTGAGTAAGCCTCCTTTCCACTGGGAATCTTCCAGACCTAGCAAATCACTCTTTACTCCAGTCAGAAGTTCTAGATACACTGTCTCACCTCGCAAATCACAGTACACGAGTAAAATGGATTCCGGATTTAGAGACAGCTCATCTGCCTACAGTTATGATAGCTCAAAAACTGGTAAGTATGTAAGTCGAAGTGGTAATTTATTTTAGGTGTAAATACGAGCTGCCTGGGAAATGGCCATGGGAAGACGGGTGACAGCGCCATCAACGACATATTTTTCAAATTCTCTCTCTCTCTCTCTCTCTCTCTCTCTCTCTCTCTCTCTCTCTCTCTCTCTCTCTCTCTCTCTCTCTCTCTCTCTCTCTATCTCCTCATTGAAAGTGTTTGTCTTGTTTGAAAATCAAGAATATCAAAAGATTTTTTTTTAAATTCAAACTTCTTTTTCGTCCATTACAGATAGATCTTCCTATATCACAGTGGGTAACGCAAGTTACAAAAGTCGAGATGCAAGTTCCCATTTCAAAGTTCCCCGGACAACTCCAGTGACAACGGTAACGCCGATCAGTATTACATTGGACATAAGTCTTATCCGTAAGGACAGCGTTGGTGAAGCATTATAAAAGTCAATGTGTGTGTGTCTTTGCAACGACAGTACTCGAATAGTGGATTTAGAGGATGAATACCGCCATTGGCTTGGTTTGCCTGGTTGAACCATGTATCTATCATTGATTATAGATCCATGGTTGAACGTACATTGTCACCTTGGTTTAACTCTCATTAACGAATGAGTTGAAAATGTGAAATATAGTCTGTAAAATATATACGTCTTTAATATCGGAGCATCATGTTGGCCCTACGTTCTCATGTCCGTACTGAATAGTGAAAGTGGTCACCGTGGCTGATAGGGCGTGATCGCCACTACACGATGTCTCGTACAGTTTATGCGTCGAAGGCTTGCATCATACATAGGATATTGGTTTAAATATTCATCACTTACTTACTCTGTTTGTCATTTAATTCAGGTACAACTATTTGGCTATCACTCACGTCAGTTACAACAATATCACCTTTAACTAGCGGACATATTACTTCAGATATGTTTATACTCGAAACTGACGATCACCATATGCCACGTGTGTCGTCAGATGAAGTGATGAATGACTACAAGTACTCAGATAAAACATTTTAGCAGCTCTTACACAATTATTGAGCGCACATGACACACACACTGGTCAACAGTCCGTATACTTTACCCCCATTTACAGGTAGCAACGTGTTTTGTGAATAGAAATAAACGTGAAAATACACATCAGGATACAATAACTTTTTCAAATCCAAAGTTTGCAAGTTAATTTGATTTTTTAACCAATCCTTCCATTTCAAAATGTAAAGGGTTTTTCTGTGTTTTTTTTATCAATTGCCAATTGTTACTTCAAGTTTCTCTGACAACTCCACCTATATTTCATCAATCACTCTGCCTTTAATTTATATTGATATTGCAACTTGTATATAGAGTACTTTTTATATCACAATAGTGTTGGAATGTAAAAATGTGCAATGTTACTACCAAACCAGAGTGTAGAGTTTCAATTAAACGGTGTGATTTTTTCAGCTCTCACACAAGGGTTTTTTGTCACTTTACAAAATTATGTAAAACAATATACTCACTGGTAGTGCGCAAAGCATATAAAATGATGCATCACTATTGGATGAACAAATAGAAGATTCAAACACAAAACAGTTTATTTGTCACGGTTCGCAGTGAGATCAATGTAACATTTCATGTGCATGCACGCTATCATAAAGACCGTACACCTACAGATGTTGTAACTGTAAGTATCATTTAGATTTTGGGATTCAATATGTGTTCAAGATTTTCCGACCTGTCTGAAGTGTAAAAGTATATCTCAACATTTAAGCTTTAATATACGAAACTTAAGTATTCACTAAAAACACTATTTTTTTGTGAACGTGCAATTTAGTGTGTATATGTTGACAACAGTTTATCTTTTGAAGGATAAGCAAAATTATTTAAATTCGGAATGCAAATGAGCCATACTACATTTGGCGCACTCGTCAGAGAAATTTTATACAATAAATGATTTTTTGCTTATGATATTATTGTGTAATGGTAATCTTGTTAAATGTTGCAAAAAAAAAATTACTTTTTAGGTAATTGAATTAACTTCCTTCTCGACCAAAAAACAAACAAACAAAAAAACAAAAACAAAAAAACTGTAGAAATATAATTAAAGTAATGTCCAATAATTCGGTCGAGATATAGTGTGAATCAACCTTGATTAATGACGTGAATGATTAACTAGAAAGACGTGATTTGAATTTTCCAATATAAACCATAGACCCTACGTATAAACTGATCTTTGGACAACTTAGAAATAACAAAAGTCGTTACACCTAGTCTATTGTATTGGGGGCAGGGGGGATGAAATGTCTATCTTGTGACTATGAGGAAGGAAGGGTGTGGGAGTTGGTTCCTGGTGTCCCAATCCCTATCCCAGAGAGAAAAAAGATAGAGGCTTATATCCCTAGATTGGCATTTATTGTTACCTTTCACTGCAATAATTACTTCAGAATCAAGAACGCCAAGAATCCAATCCACAAACATCATTCCATTCACACTCAGCGCAAGTTACTGCAACCTTGTAAAGATGAATTGGTGCGTGTCGGCGATTGAATAACCAACAAAGGACAAAACTTTAGCATGCAAAGAATTTTGACATCAGTGAAATACTGTGTGCTAGACCTATATATAGAAAGCTACACATTTGCGTTAAATACAATTGTGTATTTTTGAGTGCGCGAACAATCTCCGCGAAAGTTCCGTCTAGAGGTAGAAAATATAATGTAAAACGTGAAAGAGTTTATATAAGGTCAACCCCAGTGAGTCACGTGACCTATCAGTAGCCCTAACATGCACAATCATCACAGACAAGTAACTGTGCAATCATGAACGAGAGGGGAACTATGAATATGCACGGTATACAATCATGCATGTTAAACAAAGATCGAAATGTCACTGGGAACGAGGCGGGGCCTATTTACCTGCACAAAACGACCATATTATACCTAGCCTAGTGTCTGTGAACGTTACCGAAAGAGACAGGTTTAAAGCAGGCGAACATTGAAGTCAACGACTACAGTAGGAGCTTCGACGAGGGAAACTGAGTCAAAATGTCACGCCATCATGTAAGTTGTCTTGTCAGTGTTATGTGTTCAGTTACTCAGAATGTCTGTCAAATAGTTATAGTACAGGTCAGAGTCCATTTAATGGTTTTGGGGTAACCATCCTTTATTTTATCCGAGGCGAATATGTTTACGTTTTAACCACTGAGAAGGTCGACATATTCTCATGTAGCTCTGTTAAGCAACCCTCTTATCACAAATTCTCCTCTCAGCACAAATCTTTTTGCTGCGAAGTGGTCACAGAGTTTCTCTTTGGATAGATACGTACAAAGCTGTCTAGAGGTACTGTGTTGGAGACCTGGTCGATTTTTTACACATACTTTACTGAATAACAGATGTAGTCTTAGGAGTAGCAGCACGTGTGTTTACGGGTGGGTGGTATTGTAACAGTTGACAAGGTGGGGGCAGTGTCATTCAAATGATTTTAAAACGATAATGCGAACAGTTTCGCTCATGGTCAAATAGTTTGCGAACACTTTCGAATGGAATTGAGAGCACGGTTGTATCATCTCCCCTTATACTTCCATGGTTGGAACAATGGGGACAAGTGGGAGAGAGTATGGGGAACTGGCAACACTCGTCTACAAATCCGTAACAGGTAATGCACCTAGTTACCTCACTGAAATGTTCAATCTTTCCAACCAAATTCATCTTCATAACACAAGACAGGCCAGTAAAGGTAACATATACATCCCTACAGTTAAAACTGAATATGGGAAACGGGCATTTCACTATAGTGGTGCTGTTCTATGGAACAATCTACCCCTATCCATAAGATCAGCTCCAAACTCATCGATATTTAAAAGACATCTTAAGAATGTAGTCTGTTAATGTGGGTGGATATCTTTTAAAGTGCACTGTCCGTCTGTAACTTTTGGTTTGTCCCTTTTGTTTGTTTGTTTTCTGTGTACGTAATCTTGCAACAGGTTCCATTGGGAGAACAGTGTTAATGCACCGAAATGGTGTCTGTATATGAAAGATAAATAAATAAATAAATAAATAACCTATTGTGTGATATTGTACGTAAGGCTTGCATAAATAGATTTAACTAAAAACAGCCTACCTATTTTACCTTTGAAGATATACTGTATTGGTTAGCATGTACTTCGCGCGAAATGTCACAGAACGAAGATCAAACCTTCCTGTAGTCATCGAGATATATATAGTTACCGTGCAGTAGAAACAATAATGACACATGAATTAGTTTTAATACACAGTCGATGAAAGTCTAATTTCTATAGAAATAAGAAATATATGACATGTATATTTCATTTCTAATATACCCATTGTATAGATGGTATATTAGGTGATAGTGGCTCCTTGACCAAATAAAACAGACTAGAACCCGTTGACATGAGAGGACTTCAGGACTTCTTATGCTCTGCAAAATGGCAATCAAGCAAAGCTGACACACGTATACACAGTCCCCTCCACTGTCTATAGTTGTACATGCAGAAAAAACAAGTATAACAAAATCACTCTACGTCTTGTGTGGATTTCACTTCTGCCTGAGTGTGAGATTGTCACAGAATATTAGATTTCGATACATTATTCGCGATTTCAGCAATCCATGGTATAGGCAAGCCAATTCAGTGATTGTGTTAATCGTAGGGTGTAAGGTCAGCGTGGGTTTACTATACCTTTGTCTGTGTATAAAATAGAAATTCCATTCCCTTATCTAGTAAGGATAAAGTAAGTTGAAATCTCTGCAATTCGATCGGATTTATGTAACACCAAGGTCTCTTAAATTACCCGTGATTTCATGGCGCTCAACCGCAGTTCCTTTCTGAGAATCGTACTAGTGAAGATGATGTACTTAGCGACTCTCCGTTGGCATGTCCAGTCTTGTATAATACCATTAATATGATATGGTATCGTTAAAGTACCACATATTTCTTTCGCCCTTTGAAACACGGTATATATACAGGTCATGGTATGCTCTGATAAGCCTTTTTGAAAAATACCAATTTGCGAAATGTGAAATTTGTGCCGAAGGCTGCAGTTGGGAATAAGGAATGGGAGATTTGCTAAAGTGTTACCTATAATTTAACTTTAGTATACCGTGTAATCTTATAAAAGCATACGTTGTGAAACATTGGTTATATTATGAGTACCTCACACCACTAAAGAAAGGTCCAAGTAAATACTACTAAACAGACCAAGGTGGCATATATCTCAGACCACTATGGAAGAAGTCAAAGAAGTTAAGTACTTGGGTATTATTAACACAACCTGAAATGGGATCAGCAGACATGTCATGCAGTCACAATAGCCACCAAAATACTAAACTTCACTCAAAGAAACTGTCATCACTGTTCTAGGACTGTCAAAGAAAACCTGTTCAAAACTATAGTCCAACCACACCTTAAATATGCTTATCAGCACCCTGGAACCCAGGAGCACACAAGAATATTGAAACCCTCCAAAAAGTTAAACGCAGAGCAGCAAGATTTGTACTTAGGGATTACAAACCAAAATCAAGTGTTACAGATATGCTACAAAAACTAGAATGGGACACATTAGAAGTTAGAAGAAAAACTCAACGGCTCACAATCTTACACATAATCCTAAACGACAAAATAGGCATCAACTCACAAAATTACACCAGGCCCAAAATCACGCAAAGTAGAAGAACCCACAACAAACAACTTAAAATGTACCATTACACATCAACCACCTTCATCCATTCCTTCTTTCCGGAAGCCACGACATTGTGGAACAGCTTATTATTACCACAAACTACTGTTGACATTCAGTCTTGTGAGACATTCAAAGTCCACATAAGAAACCAGCACCCCACTAGGTCTATCTAAACGCCCACCACCACTATCGTCAGAACCTTCCAGTTACAGTCCCTGGTGGCCCAATTTTGGAAGTGAACACTACAAGGTATAAGGTACAAACTCATTTTTCGAGTGAAATGCTGACAGTTATTGCTATGGTAGTCATTCATGGAGAACATCGTTTGTAACTTTTCATTTATTTTAAGATAAAGGATTACAAATGACGAAAGTATCCCGACTACTGAAATGTAAAACGTTTCCAGGCAGACAGCTACAGCGTTGATATATGGAAATAAAAGAAAGCCTTCGGCGGATAAGTCGCTAGTTATCTGACGAGATGTACGAACTCTAGCACCATATTGTTAATTCCCCATTACATACATACACTCTCAGACTAGTCATCTTCAACGCTTCAAGTCGTTATTCCATTCCTTATAGTCATCAACATAGCAGCATAGAGAGAGACTACAACCACTCTCGGGTGCCTTGTTTTCTGACACCTGTTGATCACGAGTTATGAGATGTAAAATCTGTCACATACAGTACTGATCAATGAACTCTTGATTTGTAGCTATTTAATACCGTCATGATATCTCTACAACTTGTTTTTGACGTAATCATCAAAAAAGAAAGATTAGATAATTATTTATAATTATAATGTATTTGACATTTTACCAAATATACTAGATTTGGTTTTGATTTTTTAATTTTTTTTTTACTTTTTACTGACGAAGTAATACAAACACGGGTCATTTATACCCTACATGAATGTTATTGAACCCGTTTAGTCTTACTGTATATATATTTCACATGGCATGTTGCCTAACACCATCCCCACCCGCTCCACCCAACTGCTCCCTTCCCCCTTCATCAGCTTAATATTTTCTCAACATAATTTTAAAGTCTATTAGCGGCTCGTATATATACATATAATACGACACCAATCGTTCAAATGACAACCTCCATGTCATTTTCAAGTTAGTTACATGACTTGTTACTTGTCTGATGACAACAAAACCGTATTTATCATTTGATAGGCTGCCTACGATAACCCGGCCTACACGGACTCCGTAGAAGGCGGTGCTCCAGAACCGAGATATGAGGAACAGACTGGTAAAAGCAATAAGCTGAATAATCGCGAGAAGGGTATACTAGTAGTGATGATTCTGGTGTGCCTTACACTTATAATATTTGCGTTGGTGTTTGCAGGTAAGTTACTCTCGTCTGTCGATTGTCGGTCGTTTGTGATGTCATTTCACTCACTGTTCATAACTTATTGTCCCAGTATAATCAATGTAAACTAAATCTTCGGTCACAACGCCATCAAATCATTCACCTATTGTTAATTTTTTGGACATTTGTCGACTATTGTACTGTAAAGTAAACAAAATGTAATTATAATTAATTATAATTTAAATGTCAGGAAAACTTGTGACGTGATATTACCCCCCCCCCCCCCCTCTCCTTTCAAATTTATAGTCGTTGTAAGTCTTCTACAAATCGAAGTCTCGTTCTCGCTCTTATTTCAGTGCAATGGAAGAATTCGGACAACTGCGAGACTTCGTCTGACAATGAAAAAGGTAATATACCAAACAACAGATTCTTTTATCTTGTATTTCGAAGTTTAATATAATAAATTCTAAACAGTACGATGCATTTTATATTCTCGTCACATACGTGATACATCATGTATACAGACACGAACACACTCACATATATACACACACACACACACACACACACACACACACACTCATATACACCACATACACATCAGAGATCACATAATTATGTAGTTACGCATTCGAATACATATATATCACTGTTTTACTAAGTGATATTCGTGTCATAGACCAGGGGCATGAGGCAACAATTCTGATGAAATCCGAAAATGATAATGATATACAGGTAATAAAGGCCCAAGTTAGCTATTAGTCACATTTACATACTTACCTATTTATAGTATATTTTAATAAACTCATATACATGTCTACGTATTTGTTATTTTGGTTATAAGGCCAGAAATGGGATATTATATGTATATATGTACTTGTACACTCTTTTGTCTTTTAAAAAAATGAAACATTTCTAATAATCGCAGAAAACTTTATATAAATATGGAAGACTCCAAAAAAGAATAAAAGAAAAAGTATACGGAGAGACATGGTGCAAAATCGACGCTTAGTGCACTCGCGACAGCTGACGCGCTGCTTGCCATGCTCGAGCATTCCTCGCAGCAGGGACGTATAAACTATGGGAAGCCGTTCAGGCCAAAAGTATTTTTTTATTTTTGCTATAGTATTTTATATTTTTCGTACTTACAAACTAATTTTAACAGTTTATGTACTTTTATTCCATGTTCACATTATTTTAATTGAAATAAGTTTGCATTTATTTGAGAATATTGTTTTATTTTTCGCCAAACCAGAATTATTTTAAGGATTATATATAATTGAAAGTCAAAATATATTTTTTAGTTAAAGTTTTTTATTTTATTTTTTAATTTAAAAAAAAAAATTTCAACTTTTTTTTTTTTTCTTCCCAACTTTTTTTTTTTTGGCCGAGTCTGATGACCAGCGCCTGTCACGAGTACGTCGTGCTCGTGACAGGCATGTCCTTCGACATCCATTACGACGTGTTTCGGCGTCAAATACACCTTCTCATTACCTTCGAAATTGGTCGCTCAAACATTATATTAGATCTCAAAACTGTTAATTTACGTGTGATAGTATCTGTTTTGACTTCAGCCGCGTACATACATGTGTACACCGTCACGTTAAGGTTATGACCGCATGTATGATGTATTACATGATGTAGTACGTAGGACACGACACGATCCATGTGCAAAGGGTAATGGTAGTCACAGGGGCGTGTATTATTGCTTAGATTTCCGTTTTCTTAGGAAAATATCATACGAATCTTGCTGCTACAAATGTATCGATCTATAGTACTACGTATACTATAAATATACCCTGTACAGGTAGGAATATATATTCAAAAGGTTGTTATATTTAGTCTGTAGACCTGGAAAACAACAATCTATGCAATATTACACGCCCCTGTGATGGTAGTTAATCTAAAACAACTAAAGTTTGTTGCATCAATAACAATTACATTCATTATTGTGAAACTGACCAGAATTGAAATAAGATGGTACACTATAATGTGAGCGTGAGCAAAACAGCTTTAGGAACAAAAACGCGAGGAAAACGAACGCGTATTTCCAATGGGTCAGTCAGGTACTACTTCTTGTGCGAGTGCACATGTTGACGTCGACCTGCTGTATTACATATCAACCTAAACCAGCTTTTATCGCCTTGTTATCATCATCATCGTCGTCGTCGTCGTCGTCGTCGTCGTCGTCGTTGTTGTTGTTGTTGTTGTTGTTGTTGTTGTTGTTGTAAAGATTCAGTTTACTTCATCGTACATTGTAGTATACATTCTCTCTGAGTACACATGCATATATCATGAAAAGTTGAGAACAACACGTCTACTAGACTGTCGACAGTCGCTCGCGCCTTTTTTTCCTACGTTTTATCTAAACTCCGGTCCGGCGCAACACTAGTATAATTGCAAATTGATTTCGAGGGCCGAATTGCTCGATCACTCGGGCCTTCGGCCCTCGATATCAGTTTGCGATTAGACTAGTGTTGCGCCGGATCGGAGTTTAGATAAAACGTAGGGGGGGAAAGGCGCGAGCGACTGTCGACAGTCTGCACGTCTACGTATGTAATACAGCAGGTCGACGTCAACATGTGCGCTCGTACTAGAAGTACCTGACTGACCGTTTGGAAATACCTTTACCCGTTGCACATGGATCGTAAAAAACAGATACTATCACACGTAAATTAAGAGTGTTGAGATCTGATATAATGTTTGAGCGATCAATTTCGAAGGTAATAGAACGTGTACGTAATGCCATGGATGTCAAAGGTCACGCCTCGTACTCGTGACAGGCGCCGGGTACAAGCACGACGTGTTCTGCACCGGCGCCTGTCAGCAGACTCGGCCAAAAAAAAAAAGTTGAGAGAAAAAAAAAAAAGTTGAATTTTTTTTTTAAAATTAAAAGAATAAAATAAAATAACTTTAACTTTGACTTTCAATTATATATAATCCTTTAAAAAATTCTGGTTTGACGAAAAATAAAACAACATTCTCAAATAAATGAAAACTTATTTCAATTAAAATAATGTAACCATGGAATAAAAGTACATAAACGGTTAAAATTAGTTTGTAAGTACGAAAAATATAAAATACTATAGCTAAAATAAAATAATACTTTTGGCCTGAACGGCTTCCCATAATAAACAGCGCGATTCGATCGAGTTAAATCATATGTATTTCTCTCTGTATTATAATTATATTCCAGCGCGATTCGATCGAGTTCAATATATGTATTTCTCTGTGTATAATCATAATTAGATATTAAATATCGATTCAAGATACTGAAATAATTATAAACAAGAACTTGACGGAACTTTGTTATATTGTCTTTATTCATGTTATTAAATATTGTTATAGACACCAGAAGTGTTGCCTCATGCCCTTGCATAGACGAGCTATTTTCGAAAAGTCTGATCAGTAATATAAAGCATAATCCCCACTTTTGGGGCTTTCAGACGTAAACTGATGTTTAATTGCAGGGGTGCTCAATTCCGATACAACCCTCGCTTCGGGGATTCATAAATTATTTTGTGTATATTTAAATGCTTTTATTTGTTCATGTGTGTATTTGTCAGTTCGTCTTTTTAAAGTCTTACTTGTTTTAAAATGTTGTTTTTTATGTATAAGCTTAGTTTTTATCTATGGGATGTTTATGAGCGTTTTTGCGTTCTTTTCTCTCCCGAAATAAAGTTTAATAAATAATAAATAATAATAATAATAATAATAATAATAATAATAATAATAATAATAATAATAATAATAATAATGATGATGATGATGATAAACACATAAAACTTAGTGACTGCTAGATCATATTCATCGAATATTACTAGTATCCAGTCACAACGCTGTCACTCATTCTGTCAAAAATGTTAATAAAATGATTTTAATGAGTACCTAGTTCCTAACGCGATGCACTTTATCGCTGTACAAAACCAAACATCACACATGATGATAGTCGAGAGTTTCTATATACATATACTTGCTATTGGTCAAGATGTTGTCATAGTAACAGTGTGTAGAATCAAGTATGTACATTTCACACATATCAATTAAATCAATCATCAATATGTTTAATTCTCGTGTTTTCTCGTTTGTAGTGGTTCTTTCTACAAGCAAACCAAAGACGACATCACAAATACCAACAGAAGGTCAAGGTAATGAAATTGATTTGCTTGAAGTGTATAAACTTTTCCATTTACATATTCGCCATGATCCAGTTGTATTTTTCAAAGTATCTACTTCGACAACAAGAGGATATAGATTGAAATGATTTAAAGACAGATCCAGATTGGATATACCAAAATATTTTTTCAGTCGACATGTTGTAAACATTTGGAAGTTTACCAGAAAGGGTTATTGTTATTACTACACCAATTAAATCATTGTAATTACTTAGTAATTATTTTAATCCAGATTGGATATACGTAAATATTTTTTCCAGTCAATATGTCGTAGACATTTGGAACAGTTTGCCAGAAAGGGTTATTGTGACTACAATAAAGGCATTCATTTATTGTATAGAACTACCCTTGCCAAATGATACGTCCTTTTGACCAATTTCGGCGTATTGATGTGACTTGTTATCAAGTGTACATACACACGTTAAAAATATTCCTTTTCAGATCTGGCATCTGGTTTTAATACGTATCTACACATGTAGTATTGAATCCTGGACAGGTACATTCTACACAGGATATAGAGTCCAAGTTTAGGTCTACGCAAAATTTGAAATTTTACCTCTCAATATTAGCATACAAGTTACATAAATTGGACGTCTTGCAAATATTAGATAGAAAAGAAACATCACTCAGTAAAACACCTTTAGAAACCTTTAGAATGTTTTACCCCCACTTTTGACCAATTGAGATACTGTCTAGAGCAATGAAAAAAGTCAATATGGCAGCTACTTTAGAACGTTTTTGTTATTTGTTCTGTATGCAGTTCTCCCTCTACGTTCTGTAGAAATATAATATTAAAAAGTAAATGAATCGTTGTTAAAGGCATGAGTGCTTATTAATTTCCACTTTGCAATGGTGTCAAAATGAGATAGACTTTAGTCATCAAGTTGGCATGTGACTACTTATTCCCAGCAATGAAGGTTATTTGTGTAGAATCAAGTATGTACATTTCACACATATCAATTAAATCAATCATCAATATGTTTAATTCTCGTGTTTTCTCGTTTGTAGTGGTTCTTTCTACAAGCAAACCAAAGACGACACCACAAATACCAACAGAAGGTCAAGGTAATGAAATCGATTCTTGTACTTGCATATTTATACTTTACACATCACTCTGTTGCTGTCGTTAATTCTGTTCAACGTTGTGTTGACAGTTTTCCATTCAAGTAACATAAACACCGTACGTATTATTTCACATGAGATCAGCTTTTTAATTCGTTTCAGTCTGAAATCACTAATCGCAAATAAAGCCTCTTTTAGACTATTTGAACATTACAATAAAGTCCAACCCTCGTGAAAATATTAGAATTTGAAAATAAACTGAAAAATACTTTAAAAACTATGGAAATTCAAATTCACTCAATGCACTAACAAGCCACTGTACAGAATCCGTCAAAATATTTCCTCTTTGATAAAATGCAATATAAATTATATGAGTAACCTCGTGGGATAGAAACCACTGTGTTCGAGGCGAAGTAACTTGTTATGTTACATAACATGATATAACCTCACTTTGTTTCAATAGAAAGGCCACCAAATGTGATGGTCTGATGTCTATTGTATGGAGAAACAAAGTGATGTTATCTCCACACTGTACAATGAATGTCCAACACTTTCATCTACAGAAGAAGACCAAGATAGAAGAATTTTGCTAAATAGTATTTTTAATCTAAACCAAGAGACTAGAGCTAAAAAACTATAATTTTGAAATTCTGCTATTTGACTTTATTTATATGTTGTCATGGATGTGTCCAACTCTATACGTACTGAATTCATATTCAGTACTGTCAAACTCAAGTACATGCATTGTATTGAATAGGTAAAGGTGAAGAACTTTGTCTATAATCTGTATTTAATTCGTTTCATTCTTTTTTACCCCGGTAATACAGATAGAAGGTGTGGAAATCTGGACAAGCCACCACACATTGTCCTCGTGTTAAGTGATGACCTAGGTAAGTTCATACTCATTGATCCATAATGCAGTGCTCTCTTAGCGAACATTATCATCGTTACAGCATTCTACATTATGTACATACGCTGGTTGTCGTGTAATAGAATAACAGACACTGATATAGCGAAATGACAGATACCACTTCTATAGCGAAATGATAAATACTTATTACGTCACTTCTATAGAGGAATGATACATACTAATGACGTTACTCCTCCTGTAGAGGAATGACCAATATGACGTCACTAATTTAAAGAAATGACTATTCTGACGGTATCTCTCTTCGTGTGCAGGAAAAAAAAGAAAATAATAATGACGTAATTCGTCATGTACAAAAATTGAGATACATTGATGACGACATTCGTCATGTACAAAAAGTGATACATTGATGACGTCACTAGTTTTGTCAGTACTAATTTTATCACTGCTGTAACTCAGACAAGAACACAGATAATTTCCTTGTCTGTGGTGTAAACAAAAATCAGACATTTATACGTTGTGTCCTATCATCCATCACCACAACCAATGAAAGGTATAGCTTCATTTACAGATAAACAGACACTCATTCAATATGCTGTGAAACTGAACAATACAAGCACACACAAATTCCATGTTCCATGACACTGCCGCTGTTTACTGTGTGCTTTTGTAGGATGGAATGACGTTGGTTATAATAACGAACGAATGAAAACACCAGTAATAGATGCCCTTGCCAAAAATGGTGTCATCTTCGATAATATGTATTCACAACCAGCATGCACACCGTAAGTATTCATTTGTTCCTGAATGCATATTTATTTACACGTATGTATGTATGTATGTATGTATGTATGTATGTATGTATGTATGTATGTATGTATGTGTGTGTGTGTGTATGTATGTATGTATGTATGTATGTATGTATGTATGTATGTATGTATGTATGTATGTATGTATGCATGCATGCACGTTTGTGTGTGTGTGTGGGGGGGGTGTATGTCTTGCCTTCGCGCGTCAACACTGTCTGCCATTGCAGGTGATTGTGTGCCTGATCAAGTGTCTATGTGTATATGATGTGACGATACATCATCATCATCATCATCATCATCATCATCATCATCATCATCATCATCATCATCATGTGTTGGTGACGGATAAATAAATCCTGCTATAAGTGGAAATTTGACGCCTTGTAATTCTCGCATGGTTGTTTCAGCCCCTCGTTTATACATGTCTTATAACTTTACTCTTGGCTACAGGTCAAGAGCTGCTATATTAACCGGACGATATCCAGCCAATGTGGGTCTTCAGGTATGTTAGATCAACATCTATGGTTGGATACACAATGTAAAATCTATATTTTATCATTCTTAGCATGGATGGAAAACTTGAAAAATGTCTTAAGGGGAGGGATAGGAAGAATTCAGTAATTACAAGGGGGCGGAGTAATTAGGAGGTGACATTTTACAAATCGATTCTTGGGGAGGGAGGTATGTCAGAAAAAAGGAATTGGGAAAGGGCCATATGTACTTTCACTCACAATGTTATCCAATATTATCTAATTTTGCGGTTTTTGTGATTTATGGGCATGACTCCACCGGTTCCACATTCCACAGCTGCACCCTCCCACCGCTACCACCATTACAACGTTATATCAGAACTTAGCAGTCAAATTGCTGCTGACAAACATGCAGTGAATCAATTGTTGGTTTTTCAGCAGGGAGGAGGGTGGTCAAGTCCACTTTTTAGAAAACAGAATCGGGGGAGGGGGTCACATTTACTCCAGTCCTCCCTCAGTGACTACTGAAGGTTCTGCCTTAGTAAAGAGGGGTGGAGAAATATTTTCTTTGTTTAACCCTGATAATGCTTTATTTAGAAGATCCTTAAATCGTACAACGCCATGATATTTCTCATAATGCACAAGACAAGGATGTGTTGGTTTTGTCAAATGTTTGAATGGGAGAACAAATAACAACGTTCATAACGTTTACATATAGACGTAGGAAGTCTAAATAACTATCCTTTCCCCTTATATAGCATCTTGTTATCGAAGAAATGCAGCCTTTTGCCCTACCCTTAAACTATACAATGCTGTCTGTTAAGCTGAAAGAACTGGGATACATGAATCACATGGTTGGAAAGTAAGTCGGCACAATCCCTTTAAGCGGAACGCCACTCCAGGCAATAAAGCTATTTTTTTTTTATAAACTTTGGGTTCTGGAGAATACTGCAACAGTGGACCACAGTGAGAACAGTGAAGGTGAACTAGGGTTTCAATTTGGGGTTTCTGGGTAATCGCGGAAAATTAATTTATTTGTATTTCCTCGAGTGGCGTGCTCCTCTGATTTCGTATGCGTCTTACATTTGTCTGGGAATCTTCAATCGATTCTCAGTTAAAGAAATCAACATTTAAAAAACGAGAGGTCGTCGTGCAAGTCTTTGAAATAGAGGTGAAAATGACATCAAAATTAAGCCATGCTAGAATCCAACAAGGCCACTAAGTATTGTGTTAACTCTATGGGGAAAATAAACTAGGTGATAGATTTCTAAATAATTAGACGGTGAACCCGACATTTCTTTGAGTGTTATCGTTTCAACACGATCAGAAACAAGCTTTGCTTGGGGAGGCACGTTTTAAGGACTTTGATTTAGAGGAAAATTCTACCACCGTATACCTAAAGGGTAAGCTATGTCAGTTGCAGTCTCATCTCATTGAGATGTAACCACATAGGTTCACTGTGTAGTATTACATGTTATGACTTCACAAGTTATCTGCATTCTTTAACAGGTGAATGGATACGTGGAATATTTTGAAATAACAAATGAGGCAATTTACATGGGTGTAGACATCTTTACGTGCTAAAATTCAAACTCTTCTTTAAAATTCCTTTTTTGATATTTATTATATCTGTTTCTTGTCAAATGATATGCTAAACATTTATCCAACCACAAATTATAAGTTTTAAGCTTTGTGGGCCAGAATTAGATCTATCTATATAAAACAATGGTGTACTAGTATATTTTATTTGTTATTGTAGGTGGCATCTTGGTTACTGCAATTGGAAATACACTCCACTATGGCGTGGCTTCGATTCCTTCTACGGTGTTCTCAATGGTTTTCTGTCAGATTACTTCAGTCATATCACCAATTCACCATGTAAGTTATAACTTTAACGCTAACAATTTGTGCTAAACTGTGCTGATTCAAAACAGTCCGTCATCGAAAGTAAAGTTTAAACGTTCATCTTGTGACTATGACGCTCCTGGGTAAATGTATCGGATGTAAATCGTTGTACTTATGCTGTTTGTGTATTCCTATTACATGTTGTAAATGTTCACACATCTTGTAAAACCCTAGTAACTCATCGTAACTTACTTTTCTTTATGATGGTGGTTCATATACACTCTTTGTTGGCTTTGTCTTTAGTTTTTGGACCAAAGGAGGGCGTAGGACTAGATTTTCGTGATAATACAGGCGCTGTGCTTCATGAAAATGGAACTCACGCTACGGTAAGTAGATATAATTAATGGTGGATATTAAATATTAAATATTAATCTAAAACACAACAACTGACTTTGACATTATTGATGCTTATTGGTGATTTTTTTTAAATTGAGGTCGAATTCGAAAGTATTACAATTGTTTGATGATTTCTTTCTGATGAGCTGAACAATGTAGACACTCCTGGGAGACACTAGACACTATGAGATAATGATTTAATTAGGGTGTGGGGGGGGGGAGTAAATGGAATCATATGGGTTAACTTACATACTGTGTATGAATAAGTCCAAGAGGTCCGATTGGAAAATATGACAGAAGTTTAAATATGATGAATTGATGCTAAAGTAAATAGTACTTTTTTCTCAGTTCTTGTTTACCGAGAGAGCACAAATGGTTATTGAGAAGCACAACCCAGTTGTACCTCTGTTCCTGTACTTGCCGTTTCTGTTACCACATGGACCAATACAGGTAAGCATTGATCATTGCCTTGTTACTTGTAGTGTTGACCGATACACAGTGAATACAGGTAAGCATTGGCTAGTATGGTAATGGTAACGATTTAGCCTAGTGATTGATTACCACATAGACCAATAAGACTTACAGGTAAACAATGACCTTTGATGCTATCATATCATGGGCCACCTACATGACTGGGTTTGTTTTCACTTTCACCCGACAAACGGTATCAGCGAATATAGTGTGAGCAGAAACATATTCGACGGTAGATAGTTGCATTGAAGTGGCACATTTATTACATTATGTACTAGATAATGATGTACATTTTCTTGTAGCCTCCTCCAGGATTCGAAGAATCTGCCGAGGGAATAAATAACACACTGAGACGACCGTATGCTGGTAAGAAGGATAGCCAATGCCAAGATATGTTCATTATCTGACAGCATCAGAGAAAATGAGGCTAGCTTCGTCCAAGTCATGTCATATCATCATTTGTCAAATAATCAAATGATAAGTTTTAGACGAGACCATAAATCTGCTGTCGTTCATGACCCCATTTACCTAATTCAAGGAATGGGGTGAGGAGGAGTTTGGGAGGGGTCATCGTCAACACCTTTCGTTACTTAGGTCTTAGTCACGCCTCACGCAATGACATGGAGTATCTAGTGGTGGTCTGAGATTACATGTAAATGTATATGGATTGAAAGTTCATGTTGTCGATGATGTTAAACAATTTGTGTTATGTTTTAGCTTTAAAGTAATACATCATAACGTGACTATGTACAATACCAAAGCATGCCTACTGTGGGGGTTTCCTATACTTGTCATGATTTGTTGGACGTGTGTATACTAAAGAAGTATTTGGGTTTGATTTGTAGAGGTTATGGGCGCCCTGGACGAAGCTATTGGAAATGTTACACAGACGTTGAAAGATAAAGGAATGTGGGACGACACCCTCTTTATATTCCAAAGTGATGTAAGTACGGATAAGTAACTTAATCGTCGAATACTCGTTGAAATAACAAAGTGGTGGAAAATAAAATCACATATCTACAAAACTTAAACGAGAGAATTTTGATATATATATATTCTCTATTGGTGGGAGACTCGTTTTTGAAATGATTGGCAAGGATAACAAACATATGTGAAACCATAGTAGACCCTCGACACGAAACTAATAACGACCCTGGGAAAAGAAAGCATAACGCGTACGTTTACAAGTGTCCCTTGCAGGCACGGTCACCACGTATTCACTTGTAAGTTGGTGTTTGTAGATATTTTGATCGAAGCAGGAATGATACAGTGTATAATCCAGGAACCAATGAGAGTTGTTTTCTTCATTGATAGAACGGTGGCGACATAGCGTTCGGCGGCAGTAATTATCCATTACGGGGAAATAAGGCCACACTGTGGGAAGGCGGCATTAGAGTACCATCCTTTGCACATGGAAGTATGTTAGAGAAAACCAAATACGTCAACCACGAGTAAGTTTATGATTGATATCGTCTCATTTCAATGGAGAGTGGTTATCGTTCTCGGTGAAAGAGTGTTGAGAAAATATGTAAATTGTGAGCAAGTCGATAATTCCATGAAAATAAATGAAATGGTGAAAATTGCACAGTTTAAGAATTGCAACACCCTTAGTAGTTTTTTGCAGCTATAGAAGCTGTTGAAGTCGGACTGGCCAACTATTAGAAACTGTGATCATGCTATTTATTCACACTAGTAGTAGTACTACTACTTATTGCCTTTGTCTTGCCATTATTATTACTTAAGTGATGTTGTTTATGAAATTTTTTTTAAATGAAGAAAAGAGACGTTTGCAAAAATACAATAATTTGAGTGATTAACTTTCAACAGAATAGTTTCATGCCATTGGTGAAATTAAGAATATCTTAGTAAATAATGTTAATAAAATGAAAAATAATAATAAACTGAACGTGAGTTGGGAAATCGTATATATGATATGAAAAAGTATAAATAATAATATTTGATTTTCAGTTATTAGACCTGATAACCTTTGTATACGACTTTGATTTTCACTAATTCAAGAAAATATATCCACCTGATGAAAGTTACAATGATAATTCGCATAGTATTTAGCACTAGTTACGGCAATCTCCAGTAAATGTGTTTGTTTTTTGTCTCTGTAGATTGATGCACGTAAGTGATTGGTTTCCAACGTTACTGAAGCTCGCAGGTGGAACACCTGGTAAGTAAGCAAAGCAGACCTTGACTATATGTATTATGTTGATATATGGATGGAAGGATGGATGCATGGATGGATGTAACGGACACAGAGACACAGACAGACGTACCGGTTGAACGTCTAGCCAGATATGGACTGGAGGACGGGCACATGCACCATAGAGACACACAGGGACACTTGTATGTGCATAGCTATACGGACAGACAGCAAACTTGCTATGCTTACCCATTTTGTTGTGTTGCATATAGACTATTTAAAAAAAAGTTATTTACTGTCATCACTAACTATTTTACGAAAGTTGGCTGATTAATCCCCCCCCCCCCCCGCGCATCCTAATTCCCATAGATGGGTATATGGGGAAGGTATATGAGTATATGGGGGAGGATCCACTGGGAAGAGATGTTTTGTGCGATCTTCAGGTCTGAGAAAGTGTATACTTTTCGTCATGAGCAGGCATAACAACACATGTTGATATCCTATGTGCCAGTCGATAACAATTCCGTGTTACTCAGATTAATGAATATATTGGTACGAGTAGATTAATGGTTTACATTTCGGGTCTTGTGTCTGTTGCACAGTCTGAATGCAAGTCCTTTTTAAACTTTGTCCTTGATCTGCAGACCCTGACTTAGATGGTATCGACCAATGGGATACTATGTGTCGAGGTGACCCGTCAAAACGTACTGAAATCTTACATCATTTAGATACACATGAAGCCACCCCTGCTGCTGCTTTAAGGTCAGTCCTGCCATCCATACCTGGCTGTTACATTGTAATTTGTGGTGAATAAGGTCGTGTCGTTATGTTGATAAAATTGTTCTTGTGGACGATCTTACAATATTGCATTTCACCTTTCTCACGATACCATATTTTCATTCATTTCCAGAATGGGTGATTACAAGTATTTTGAGGGATACTTCAATTTGGTTCCACAACGTATAGTTATTAATGCTCAACATCCTTTCGGTCAGTCTCCACGTATACGTTATACTTATTTTTAAATCTATGAACGAAACTGTGTGACTTCCCACCCACATGATCGCAATCATTCACACATAAACTTGTTTCATTACATAATCAATATAAGTAACCATATAACTACTAACACAGAGTCGTTGCATTATGTATATAGTACGTTTAACTGATGTTTTAAAACATGTGTAAAATATAGCAAATTCAAGTTTTAAATGTCAAATGTGTAGGCTTACAAATACACAGAAAGTAAAACACGTAACCGCACATGGTCGTGTTGTTCAAAGTGTAAGTGCGCATGATCTAAAGCATGCAATAGCTTGCTAGTAAACCAACAACGCTTAGCAACGCTTCAGAACGTATACGCATGCGTATTACGTTCTGAAGCGTTGCTAGGTAAACCCAGTTCTCGAACATTGCGAGAGTCCATCTTACATTATAATAGAAAGTATAGTAATAGATACATGTGACAAGCATGCGTGAGATCTTCATTGCTTGATACTGCTTGTATTTTAATGGATGATCGAGAACGTTTCAGGTTTTCTTGATTTATCACAAAGTTTTTTTCTTATTTCTAAATCTACCGATTTAACACTTTAGTTGCCAAAGTATGCCTTGAAGTCTTAACTCGTTTAGACAGAATGTATACATGATGATACATGGTGTTTGTTATTTTCATCGTGACAAATTCTTGCCATTCCAGATGACTGGTTTCGCCCCCCTGAGGATCCAAGTGCCTATGTCCCGAATGGTACTTTATATCAAGAGAACATTAACAATACATTTCTCTTCAATATAAAAGGTGCGTTGTCATGAACGACTATGATTTTGATTATTGTAGTCTGACAGAATGAAATGATCAGCTCTATGCCTAGTACAGAAACACGTTTTAGAGAACAAGGTCTACAAAACATGGTCAATAATTTGTTTGTCTTCTGTAGTCTAAGTTATATCATAGACGTTGGAGACTTGACGTCGATGATTACAAACAGGATGTATATTGATATATTCATCATCTCACCACTTTTCTTGAAAATATCTTCATCACTGAAACGATTTAACCCCCCCCCCTCCCCACACGCGATAATCTATATTCATTTTTAATCAATTTTGCTGATATTGGTTTTCTCTCTCTTGCTGGATGAACCTGTGTCATGTTGATTCCCTAGTCACGTGTCAACATGTTTATGAGTACGCATACTAGTTTAGCCAACACCCATCCGAATCTTTTCCTTCAAAAGGTTAAAAGTCACCTATTTCGCACATTTTTGTACATTATCAAACCTTTTCCTGGTTGAATCATGAATTTATAACGACTCTCTCCCATAGATGACGAGTATGAGACAAACAACCTAGTAGATGATCCAGCAATGCAGGACAAGCTGCAAGAAATGAAGGATCGACTCCAATACTATAAGGATAACATGGCTCCGTTATATTTTCCTGATGATGTCGAAGAGAGCAACCCCATATACAGTAACGGTGTATGGACACCTGGATTTTGTTAACAATTACAACGCTGAGGGCGCACTCACAATGTCACGGACTACAACATGTAATGCGTTGAGCGTCTAAATTTGAGCCCAAGAAAGTTCTAATCTTTGCACACTCTTCGAGGGTAAGAAGTGTACTCTCCATTATTTCCCTGTTTTCGGTTTTGTATTTTCATGTTATTGCCATATTGGTGGTTGGCCATTCATATAATATTCAAGGTTATCGTTAATCAAGAACTCTACGTACAATCATGACAATTACTTCTTGGTAAAATTCAAACATATAATTTCAAATGTATGTGTGATGTGTTACATATTATAATCATAATATATATATTGTAATGTTGATATAAGCAATATGCCTTTCTTTTTCACTCTCGGAAAAATAACCAAGACCATAACTCTGTATCCATTTTCTCTAACTCACAATAATATAACGAAATCTAAGGAGTGACATTCTTCTACTTTTATCAAATCTGAATACATCTGCCATGAATTTTAGAGCACAAGGATTAAGGATCAGGAGTATTGTTGGCAATGCGATGTTAAAGATTCTTTCATTGTATGTATTTAACAGTTTTAAATAAACACTTTTTTTACTAACAGAATATGGGTATTATTTTTTCAATGTGACTCATCTTGACTTGTCAAGGTATATTTAAGTTCGTTTCCATTCCGACCATCAAAGCCCCACCCCCTCCCCCACCTTTTCATTTAGAAGATGTGTCACTCTATATACGACATCCACACTGTGATTTAATATATTGATCCATTCTTACATTTTACATAAAATGTCAATATCAAGTCTTATTTTTTAAGACTTAAATCATTTAATCACTTGTGGACCCCCCCATTTCATAAATCATAACTGATCGCTTTTCAGGGCAGTGTCAATTTAATCATAAAGAAACAAAATGTAATCCTAACAATTCGAGTGTAAGTGGTCCTCACACCTTAAACAGCGCCATCACTCAGCCTTGTATTTAATTGCTCATCCAGCAATATCTACAGTATTCACAGAGAAGTGTGCTAGGGGCAATACAATATTTTCTGGGTTGCACCAGGGACTACCATTGTCAAAGATTTTGATCAGTAATTACCAATTTATGTGCAAACACAAGAAGTCAGTATTCTGAAAATAAATTAAAAGGACAAGTTTTAATACTTCCTAGTAAATTATTCTTCACTTCCTCTTTTACAGCTTGAAATTCAGTACAAAGTATTCTTCCTTTGTAATACATACAGCCTACAGCCGTTGAGGGCGCTATCTGAATATCTTGTGTCTTATGTTCCAGTGTATATAATGGGCCACTCAAAAACAACATAACCATATTCATTTTCTTTTAAACATGATTTTATTAAAATATGCACTAAAATAAAAAATAAATTATTTCAAGATCTTATACCAATTTATTAGTACTTATCACATTTAAAATTCAGAGTCATTTGATTACTTCAAAATTTCAAAATCCTCAACTCATAATTAGGAAGGCAACAGATCATTCTCATAGTTGCCTTAATTGATGAAAGTAAAACCCTCGATAGTTGGCTATTCATAGTAAAAGAAATATACAAAATGATGCATTTTGTGTTAAGATAACAACAAGAAATCCCAAAAGTCTGAGGTAATCAATATAATATTCTTCTCTTATTATTTCAACTTTTATGACTTGATGTCCATGATACTTCCAGAATCATTTTTCAGCTTGGAAATTCAAGATTAAATGTAAAAATCACTATTTCTTCCACTACACATGTATGTACATGAAAGATCCAGGATCAAAAAATCTTATGGTTCAACTGAAGAGGGCGCTCTTCACTCAAGAAGCCATAAAGAGAGCTGCTGGCAGTGATATCGGTCTATGTAACAATCAATCCGTGGTTTGTATTAATTTCAATGACAAGAATGAACAGCAGTCTGAATTTCTACGCTGTGGTTCTAGTGGTCTATATAACATAAGAATCAATGTCACTTGCTTTTGGTTTTCATCAGTTCTCTGAACTGACCATAAATTTTGATATTTGCAGAGACATCTGGTCATACCAACTGGGACACACCAACACTAGAGTTTATTCTTGTAAGCTAAGGATGCCTCGAGGTATATATACCACTATAACAGTGACATCATCATGGTTCTAGTGAGAGTGCAATTTTGTCAAATTCTACAAGAATATTCAGGTTGGATTGTTACATAGCAATAATAAAAGCACAAAATAAAAATATACATTTTAAACAGAAAAGAAGACATGTCGAAGACCGTGATTGTTTCAGCAAAGTTACAAGGTAATATTTTGCTTTTACGTCAGTATTCATTTTTACTACGTAATTACCGTACAACTGTAATTTGTAACTGCAATCTCTCTTCCATGTACAATAGTAAATAAATATCAATATTACCCTCCATGAGAGTAATATGCAGTACCAGCTGGAGTCATATATACACCTATATCTCCCCTCAGGTCAATAAGCGATTAATTCATGTGTAGAGTCTATTATGACATAATCATATGTGCTTCATGCATAATACGAAGCCTTGGTCCGGTTGGTATTCCAAGCCTTTCAAGTCTTTGTTCACTCAGAAATGGAAGCTCAATTATTCCAACCTTTTCCTTCTCAAAGTTAGGTACATATTTCTGAAAGGGTAAAAAAAAAATTAAAAACATTTTTTTAAAATATGTCTATGCATATACATCAGACTGTGTAGTGGTCTTTGACAATAAATGGTATATATAGTAACATACATATACAATTCAAACCACTCAAGGTCTGGCAGTTTAAAATGAAGCTAGGGAGCCTGACATAAGGTTTAGTGTGGCACTATCAATTTGTAAAGGCCCCTCAAGATAGGCATCATTTGTACAATAAAAAGTTGAGGATTCACTAATGTAGATTTCACTCATCTGACCATAAATAAGAAAAACAACTTCATGTTTCCATACATGTACTTACCTCATAACCTAATTGTTTCAGAAATATTGCAAGAAGTGGAGGCTCTTCACCAAAAAATCTAGAACAAAAGAATCACAGATTCATAGATTTTATTTGGGGGAATAGTTTGGCTCTGCCATGTTAAGTAAATGACATAATTCAATATTACAGTCTCACAGTTTGCACACAATCCCATAACCCTATCTAACTAGTAGTATTACTATTGGATGTCTTAAAAACAAATTAAATTACCACATAATCATTTGGAATGGTAACCATGGCAATTGTGAAGGACTGTTTTAAGTGTGTATTGTTTTTTTTTCTTTATCACTACCATTGTATTGGGAAGTAACTTGTGCAAAATACATTACTGATACTTGACGACACTCAAAGATGAAACAACTACAACTTACTTGGTCAGTTTTTTCACTTTATGTGAGTTTGCAGATGATGGCGTCATAGACTTGGATCCTGGATATCTGCCACTTGACAATGCAAAGTCACCTGACATTTGGAGTTCTTTTAGATGTTGTACTTCACGTTTCAGATATTCAATTTCGTGCATGAGTGAGTTCTGAGATCTTAATTCAGACGATAGGTGTGCAACACTTCTTGCTAATGTCACTACATGTGATTCAACCCGTGCAAAGCGTTTGTTCACAAGTTTAATATCTTTTTCTCTCTGTCCTCTTCTAAGACTCCCTGTAAATACAAATTTACGGTGGAATATTTACATTTGTTTTTATCAATATCTATGTTTATTTATACTGTAATTTATATCTGTTGTAGCCACAAAATTGGAAGAAAACCATTTTCTTGGTTAGCAAGCCTCTCTTTTGTATACTGAAACACTTGGTGCTGATTTGCTCCTAAAAAGTTTAAGCATACATGTATAATTATATGCTTTGTAAACCAACTTTCACCAAAACTGACAGATTGTCACAATTTTCATGGTAGTGCAATATCTATGCAGACAACATACAGCCAACAAATTGAATTTACACATCAAAGAAAACCTTAGTACTAATCTGACTATGAAATAAAGTTTTGCATGTATTTTGTATATTCTTTAGTGCACAAACTTTCACTGACATTAGAGCCTTAATTACACACAGACACAATGTTCATGGTAGAGAAACATCTAAGCAGACGACATCCATGTATGTACAATAAATCTAACGTTACACATCAAAGACAATCTTCCTACCTCTGACTCTACCTCTAGAGTGCAAAGACTGCTGACTTCCCATAAACCGAGAATTTGGTATCTTCTCATCTCTGTTTGCACCAATCACATGTAGTATATCTTGATACATCTTTTCTAGTGCAATGAGTTGATGTCTGACACTGTCTGCATCATAGTGCATGGGTAATGTACTGTCTTCTGTCATAGACTCTGATGCCAAACCATTGCTGTCCTGTGTGTCTACTTGTAGAGTAATAGACTCTGAAAAACACAAAACAGCAGTCCTAATCTCCCTCTAATTTTCAAACCATTTTTGCTTTCTTTTAAGATGATAGGATAGTATTTGACTAATGGAATGAGGAAACATCCCTTTTGGCACATTTCTGAGGCCATTTTTCTTGTGTCATAATTCATTTTTTTGCAAATTGTTCATAATCTTGGCAGCATATTGATCATAATCAAGAATTCATATAGTCTACCACCTATTACCATACTGTAATTGTGGTACTTCAATAAAATGCCTGCAGCTACCTTTCTACATTTTGATAAGTTTACTTTTCTGTTATGGCCATAGTTAAACCAACTGATAAAGTCAAAGTTAGTATATATTTTAACTTTATGCATTTCTTAACTCTCAATTTTTGTCATCAAAATTAATCTGTGTCAAAGTGGCATAACTTTGACTGGTAAATTGTAAGTATGTAGAGGTAATGGAGAACAACGGAGGCAACAAAATCAGAAATGAAACAGACCCTTATTAACAAAAGTGATGTAGTTTGCCACTAAACACAAGTCAATCGAATCATAATCCTTAGTTTTTCTATGATACTGGAAACAGTGACAAAATGGTACAATCTGGTAAAACATGCATAGATTCCAATACCTCAGTGGTGAGAACCCTGGTGAACATAGTAATACAAAACTTCTATTTAAAAAAAAAAACAGAGCAAGTAGTGAAATGTCTGCAGGGAAACTTGACAGATTATAAGTTTCAAAACTCCTGACCATATTCCTAGTTTTGATAATCCCATGTTATCTTTAACTTACCACTGTCTCTGATAGTATCATCATCTATGGAATCTTCACTCCTTGGATATTCCTGTATTGGTGCCGACATATGACTTCTCTCAAATCTTTTCCGTTGTTTGCTTCTGCCACTTCCTTTGTGAAACAGTCCATGGGGGTAAAGTCTCATTTGGGTGCTGGAGCTCCTACCAACACTTTTTTTCTTTTTCTCACCACTTTTACCAGCTTTGTTCATGGCTAGCAATTCAAAGGGTGATGGTGTCACAGTGACACTGTGAGATCGGCTATGTTTCAAAGGCAATGGAGATTCTGGTGGTGTAATTGGAGGTGTATTATCAGGTGATAGTGCAGGTAAAGGCGGTGTGTGTGACCTTGAGGAGCTCTCACTTGGTGTATAGTTCAATTCCAGATCAATTCTCCCTTCATTGGTAGGATTGTTTCTTTCATTTAATGGTATTGATTGACCGGCGCCATGATTCCGTGGTGTTTTGATCGATGATGGCAATTTGGCAAGAAATGACATTTGTGTATGAGCTGAGGTCATGGAGTCAGTGATACTGTTATATGACAAGGTAGAATAATTGGAGTCCTGAGATGCAAGTCTGTTCATAGGAAGGGCATTTTGTGTTGGGGCAGGGCGTTGATGTTGTACTCTCTCACGTTCCAAATCATGTTGATACTGTTCCATTCTTCTGTGGTCTTGTTCATAACCTCTTTTTTGTGTAGAATGCACATGATTCAGAATGTTTGTATTTTTCGCAGAATGAGTTTCATTTTGTCTACTAAGATCACCATCTTGTCCTCTGGGACCTGACAGATTATTTTCTGACCTTTGAAATTGCCTTGTTGGGCTGGCTCTATAGTCTTGTGGTTGCCTAACTGGACTAGAGTCCCTAAAATGCTGGCTTGGGTCTCTCTGGTGAGAATCCCTAACTGGACTAGTTTCTCTTGGGCGTGAATGCCTAATTGGACTGGAGTCTCTTTGGTGTGATTGCCTAACTGGACTAGAGTGTCTTTGGTAAGAATGCCTAACTGGACTAGAATCTCTTAGGTGTGATTGCCGAACTGGACTTGAGTCTCTTGGGTGTGATTGCCTAACAGGACTAGAATCTCTTTGGTAGTGCCTGGTTGGACTTGCATCTCTTTGGGAAGCTGATGGTGGGGCATTCCTCCAATCAGGTTGGGCACCTGGATGTCTGTGAATATGTTCAAAGTATGTCGGAGGATGTCTTTGGGTACTAGTATTTCTTGGATATGGTGGTGTCTGTAAGAACAGTATAGAAATGCTTTCATGAATGTAATGTAATGTTGGTCATTACATGATAAAATCCCATGATTCTGAAAAGAACATTGAAATCATAAAAATTATTTACCTGACTAGCTGCACCACTCTACATCATATAACAAGTGGCAATGAAATCATAAAATTATTTACCTGACTTGCTGCACCACTGTACATCATTTTACAGGTAACAATGATATCATAAAATTATTTACCCGACTAGCTGCACCACTGTACATCATATAACAAGTGGCAATGAAATCATAAAATTATTTACCTGACTATCTGCACCACTGTACATCATTTTACAGGTAACAATGATATCATAAAATTATTTACCTGACTAGCTGCACCACTGTACATCATATTACAGGCTTCTCGTAAATTGTCTGTGCTACTACCAGCTGGCATTCTGGTCTGGAGACGACTACAAATATATAATGAAAACAGGTGATAATTTAATGCTGGGAAATGGATTGGATTGAAAATATGTATTACAATAACTTCTCATTATGGATCAACTCAGTATAATATATTTCAATATCAAATTTATATGATTGATTCCAGTAACTGGTCCTCTTAAGAATTTAGTTTTAAAGGTGAGGGGAATTTTTATGACAAAAGTTTAGGGACAGTATGTTGTTACAAATCAAGCAGCTTTGATGGTGAAAATGTATATAAGTAACAAAAGATATATAAATGAGAATGATAGATATATGATATATTTCTGGACCAGGAAGTGCAGGAATTAGTTGAAAAGACAAAATATATTGATTGTTTGCCACAGAGGGCGCAATTTATATTTTACAGCATCTTGTGGTATTATGTTTCTCATGTATTACTTTTGACATCAGTTTGTTGTTCTGCATTTACCTTGTTGGCTCAGAGCTGCTTGTAGTCGAAGTACTGGGAGTTTTTGCATGATTGTAGTTCATAACTTGTTGAGATGTTCCAGCATTTAAATCATTTTGTCTGGGAGAGGCTGGTGTATTTTGCTTTGGTCTCTCCAGTAAAGTCTGCCCACGAGGACCGTCCTTCTTTTCACCTACGTGTGATGGCTGCATCAGAGAAGATAACAAGAAACATACATCATACATACATGTGACTTCATTAAATTTTGAAACAAATTCAGCAGAATCAAAATAGAGACAAAGTACTTTTACATTTTTTTTTTGAAACATGGAGTAAACTCCACAATATACATAAGATTGTGGCCACTACAGCATCATTCTGTGTATCTTCTGATGACAATGCAGCCCAGGACCTAAGATTATGGCAAATAAAGCACAATTCTATATATCTGTTGATGACAAGAGGATCTGACAAGTTCATGTTTTCCTTTCTACTCAGGTACAAAGACAAACAGAATGCGATAAATATTAACACAAACATATCTTTGAAATGACAAATATAGTTTGGCAATATCAAGATCGTCTAATTTTTATCTCTAAACTGAACAACCCATGTACCACAGGTTTCAATTGGTGTTGTTAGACATTGTATCAGTTTTTGACTTCAACTCAAATATTTCTGTCAGTATATCAAAGGTGAAAACCATGCAGTTTAGACAAAAGTTATCAGTCAGGCTTTTTAAGAAAATGTGAAGATTGCAGTGTGTCTTAAACCATGCAAGTTGTGGATTAACAAAGTAGTGATTCATACAATATCTGAACAAAAGTTCAAGTGATAACAGACATAATAATCCCAAACTTTATACATATATCTTCCGGGAGATGTTCAGATAATTTATGATTTACTGTTTTTGTTTTTTTTAAATCTACAATGCTGGCAGAAGCCAAGAATCTGGAAGGAAATTATCATTCACACATCTTGAAAAGTGGAAACCAAACACTCTACACTGAACCCTAATGATTAATGATATGAATTCTCTCATTTTTGACATTAACAATGAAACTGACATGAAAGCTGTAGATTTATGTTTTGAAAATGAAATGGACAACATGATTTGTAACCATACCACATAGGATGAGCCATAATCATTCCATTCTCCACTGTAAACATTGTATTTCACAGTGCCATCAAACATGGCCTGTACTCTCCTATCATCGTCATCATCACCGTATCGTACCGGCGTTCTACGTGATGGTGGTGGCGGTGGTTGGATTAATTCACCATCAATGTAATCCTAAGTGCAGGAAATGAACATGCATTTGACATGATAATGACAGCATGCTGCAAAGTGATTATTACATCACTGATATTGAGAAAGTGAGTGAAGAGTCTGACATGGTATGTTATTAATATCAAACAGTGTCTGATGGTGGCATGCAAAAATTAGTTTTTTTATGTTATCATTTCACACAACAAATTAATTATTGTGACAAGTAGTTGAAATGGACAATATTGTAGCCAATATGACAAGATGAAATAAATGAAAAGCATTCAAATATTTAATATATGTATAGATTCAATCAAATCAGTGGACTCTGTGAATGAAAATCTGATTGGTCAATTTAGGCCAAGCACTTGTATGTCAACCAATAAGTTTACTCTACGCATTTTGTACAACAAGGGTGATTTGTTGGCTTGGAAAAAAGTCAGATATGACCTTTGACCTGTATGTCTTACCTGAGGGCCCTGCTGTGCTAAACCACCTAGATTAGGACTGTCTAGCAATGTCTTTAATCTCTCCTCAACAGTCAGTGACACAGTATCTCGCACTGCTGGAATCTGTCACAGACAACAAATTAACAGTTCAAATATAATTTTTATTCTATCTTTCATTTCTTGTAACCTCTCACACCCATCCCCTCATCCCTTAGATCACTGATCCATCATTATTAGCCTGTTTGATGTGTGACTTACAATAATTTATTGTTCTCTAACTATTTGAATTCTCTAACTTGTCAGTTTGAAAATATCCACCTGATAATGTAACTTATACAATGCATGCATGTAAATTATAATCGTCAAGAGCATTTTTGTTAAAGCAGTGAGCAGAACAATCCAGCAAAGCTGTGAAGGGAGTATGTTATTATTTTACCATGTGACAAACGATGGCTGAACATGCAACAGAAATGAAATGAAATGAAATTTCATATCAACCCCCCCCCCCCAACCCTTTCTACTGTCCAACTTTTCACTTACAGTTCCTATGTGATGTTGTACTTACATTAGGTGTACTTGTAGACCAGGCAGTAGGAGGTGATTTGTCAGGTTGTGGGCCAACTGTACTAGATGTTGTACGTATCAGCTGCTGACGACGTTGGTCTGCACCGTGTTGTTCAACTTTTCTTTTGTCTAACTGGGTTGTAGACTACAAAATACAATTATCAATAAAACATCATGTATAAATTCCATGTGATGGCTACTCTGTAAATCATTGTACATCTATCTTTTTCACTGAATCAAACAAAGGGATGAATGATTCAGAACAATTTAAGCATGTCTCACCCCCCCCCCCCCCTTTACTTATCATCGTTCACTCAACCTAAAACAATCTTGTCCCATTCTGTTATCTGGCCTTAATTGGTTATCAATTCATAGAAGGTTCACCTTGTTTACTTAATCACTACAGGCTTCCATCCTCTGAGTGATTGAAAAATATGTTGTATTAAAGACAGAGCTGTGATATTCAGTTTTTTGTTGTATGATATATGAACTGTAGCTAAGCTTGTAAATCTGCTGCAATTCTCTACATTTTGGTAATACTGTAACAAGAAAATTTAATAACTTTGTTACATTTTAAGACATTTTTAATGTTGAAATCATCTCATTTTTTCCTGCACTGCATTGTATGTACAAGTATCTATGGTACTCTGTGAGTTTACATGATTGGCTTACCATTATATTATCAGTGGGAGGTGATTGGTTGTTTTCAGGATGAGGTGCAGCCATGGTACCCGGTAAGAACGCTGTACTGTAACCACCACTATCTTTTAACACTCTTTGAGTGTAACCATCCTCTGTTCCACAAAGAATACAAAACAATTGACATATCAATATCAACAACTTGAATAATCTTTCCTTTTCTTTCACATATTACGAAACTATTCTGAGGTAATCTCACCCATGCAATGGCCTTATACATTGATAGTGACACTTTTACTTGGTATACTCATAATTAGCGTGTGATTTTGTGTTTTATTTTTTGCAATTATGTAATTCAATCATATTTGGGTTTGAAGATGCCTTCATCTAGAATTGTTCATATTCATGTACATCCATGCATTGCCAGTACTGTAATTTTATTAATATTTCCATAAATGAATAATTTTATCTGAGTAGCACAGACTTGGCAGTGGAAAACAGAGCAGTAGCTAGACACTCTACAGCAGATTGGTGAGATCGATACAAAGGCAATGAGAATGTGCCATTGTAGAACTGATTTAACCCCCCCCACACACACACACACCCTCTACCCCCTCTACTAAATAGTTTCTACCATACCTATTAGTGGTATTAAAGAACACAAATGACTGACAACAATTTTTTGTCACATAGATCCAACCAACCATTATTTTCCTGTTGTTAACCTGGGTGAAATGTCCTAGTTCTACCCTAGGTTCTCGAGAATTCACCTTTCTCATCACTTGGATAATAAGGAATTTAATTTTCTGAGTAGCAACATGGTCAATGGTTACCCTTGGTAGCAGTCAAGCAGTTACCAAAGGTCAAAAGGTCAACACAGGTCAAAGTTCATGGTGAACTTACCTAGATTGTCTTGACTGTTTTCATTACCATTGAACTCAGTTTTAACCTGAAGAAAAACAAAGAAACAATGAATTTTACTTTCTGCACACATTTTGTCACGTATGTACCAGCAATTTAAAATGTCTGGATGACTTGAACAATGGAGAAATGTCGGTGAATAAATCCTTGTTTGTCAACAATACGACAAACAGTCTGTCAACTGACAACTTAAAAATTCAATAACAAGTATGGAAACCAAACTTATAAGTGGTTGCTATGACACACAAGCTTAGGAGTGTAGCCTACCGAGGCAAAACAATTTCAATTTGTACGACTCTAGATATATTTCAGATTCCACAGTAAACAGAAATACTCATCTCTTCTCTAGCCTACAATCCAGTCTTGCAGGGATTTTGCTCTTGTTTTTCCCCTACCATGCCTGGCATTTCACTAGCAGCTGTTTATTCAAACTTAGTATAGATTAGGATTTCCCACAGCAATGTTCAAGCCCCAATTGAATATGGTAATTATGTTTACATCATACAGTTCAACCCTCTGAGTTGGTTCTAATCCTGAGGTGACACCTATAACTGACGTCACCTCACAGTGGGAAAAAATTAAAACCCCAAAAGAATCTGTGCCCGATTTCTGGCCGAAGTCTCATTAAGATAATCGGCTGCTAGCACAATGCCTGGAGGTGAGGTAAGGGAAAAATGAGCAAAATTATACTCATAAGACTGAATTCTAGACCATCCTTGCAGTGTATAATCTTTCCATCCTTATCTCATATACATTTGCATGGAAAGTATGTAGTCTAGTAATACATTGAAATTGTATGGTTAGATAATTATTGTAAGAAAATAAGTCTTTGACTTACCTCAAATTTGTCCCTTATCACACTTAAAATATTTAAAATTGTCTTCAAATTTCCATCTGCTAAACCTGTTGAACAAAAATAATAAATAATTATCAAAACTATTGTCACTTTAATAGTGTACATGTATGAATTCATACACACAGCAACAATGAAGTCAACCATGACTTACCTTCAATAGTGATATCATACATACAAACATACACTTATCTTCAACAGCGATACCATAAACACTTACCTTCTACAGTGATACCATACAAACATACACTTACCTTCAAAAGTGATACCATACAAACATACACTTACCTTCAACAGTGATACCATACAAACATACACTTACCTTCAAAAGTGATACCATACAAACATACACTTACCTTCAACAGTGATACCATACAAACATACACTTACCTTCAAAAGTGATACCATACAAACATACACTTACCTTCAACAGTGATACCATACAAATGTACACTTACCTTCAACAGTGATACCATACAAACGTACACCTTTAGCATCTAAGAATTGTAAACACTTCTGGAGATTCTCTGCTTTCTGAGCCCGGATTATTGGTCGACTTTGCACACCTGGTATTTTTTCATTTGCTGAAAGATAGTAAATAATAAATTAATATTAGTACTACATTCATGACAATAGGTGTCTGATGACACATTTTACATGAAGCTGTGATGTAAAACAGGTGTGATAGGATTTATCCATATAAGCTTGTACTTACAGTCAGTCACTGAGTCATTCATTTAGCAAGTCAGTCAGTCACCGAGTCATTCATTAAGCCAGTCAGTCAGTAATTAAGTCATTTAACAAGGAAGCCAGCCTGCCAGCCAGCCAGCCAGCCAGCCAGCCAGCCAGCCAGCCAGTCAGTCAGTCATAAGCAAGCAAGTTAGTCTGTCAGTAAGTCACTTTTGTCACTCAACAAAATAGCTGACAAGACAGCCTGCACCAGTCAGTCAGTCAGTCAGTGCCTGCACCAGTCAGTCAGTCAGTCAGTCAGTCAGTCAGTCAGTCAGTCAGTCTATCAGCAAGCTAATATGACAATCAGTTAGTACAGAGAGTGTCAGTCACTCTGTACTTGGAGTTATTCACAAAGCACCAGTTATCAAAACGCAGGTTCCCCATCAAAATTATATTATAGTAACTACAATCTATATACAATTTTTATCAGATTTCCTTCTTCTGTTAACAGGGTTCTCAAACATTACCAACAAGTTGAACAATACCAGTGTTAAACTAAAATCTGACAACATTCCATTTCAATGATTTGTACTGGATGAATCTGGTTACCGACTACACATGTTTTGCTATCATTTAGTTGAGATTGACTCAACTAAAAAGACTGAATGTCACTTTCCTATATTTCAGTGCTTAGTTGAAAACCTGCACCATACATGACTATAAACATACCCAAATCAACTCTACATTACCAACCTCTCTGATAGAATGACGTAATAATCTTGCAATGTTTGCACCATACCATTTGTATGTTGAAACATTCCAAAGCTTGTTAGAGTTGGTGCTTTCCCTTTCTGAAAGCGATTCACTACATAATGGCCCTAACTGACTGGGACAACACAAAGAGTCTGTTATGTAACAAAATAATGGGCTTTTTTCTACTTACACCTGAAATGTTGGACAACTCACAAAAAAGTTACTGAAAGATTTGAGTACACATGTGTGTGAACAATTTTCAGCTTAGTTGTAAATCCTCTCTGCCATGTAATCTGTATGAGATTACCCTTATACTCTTTATCAACTTATAGAAACACACAATCATTTCCACACCCATGTTTCAGTCTGACAGAATCCCTGAGGCAAAGATTTTAACACTCCTTAGTTAGTCTAGTAGAATTAGTAACAAGTAAGAGTGTGAGATTAGGTTTACTGATACCACACACAAAATTCAACTTTGTACCGTTCCTTCCTAACGCCATGATACTTTACTTTCAGCCACAGGATAATTCTGATCTGATTTTTTTTGGAGTGTGCATAGCAACAAGAGAAAACAAATTGCTACAGAAAATTTCATGTTCATGTTCATGTTAAATCATAGACCCTCCACGTTGGTGGAGGGTCTATGGTTAAATACAGGAATGGTACATTTCATTTTTCACAGAAGTTTCACAAACTTGATATAAAAGGGATACATATACATTATGCACTTGCAAGGTGGTTCTGCTGAAGTCTCTATACAATTCATGAGCTACGAACACAGAAAAAGTGAAGAATTTCCCATTTCTTAAATGCTTTATGTAAAATGTCTTTGCAACTGAGGAATACACATTTGTATATTATGTATTACTTTATATGAAGTCGGCTGTAACAAATAATGATACAATCACTATTTGGTAGCATTCTGAAGGCAAGATGACATAATGTCACACTTTTATCAAGAGTGGAAAAGGCTTGTTCCCAAAGACTAAAGTGAAATTGACACAGGCTTCAAAAGTACCCCTTTTCACATTTTTGGTAACATGGTAAAAGTACAAACTAAACATGTTTGCAAACAGCCTCCAGAAAGAACAAAAGGCAGAAACTAATATTGTTATAAAAGACGAACAAACAAACACATACATTCTTCCCAAGTAACATGCATGATCCTTATTAGTATTTATCAAGGGTGGCAGTGAACACAGTCTCAAGTCTTTTCCCATGCTTTCCAAGGCATCCATCCGACAATATAGTTAGGACTCATAAGAGTTGCAAGTTTACCTAATTCCTAGACCTGTTAGACTGTTCACTGTGCTGTTATAAATGTTAGCTGTTGTACCTCCTAGCCCTTGTATCCTCGTATTGCATCGCATTTGGATACAAGGGCTAGAAGAAGGTATGGCAGCTAACTGTGTAAGACAACAGCACAGTGAACAGGTTATATGCCTGTGAACTGGGTCCTAATCCCACACTGCTCCTACATACAGGCAAAAGTACTGTTTTAGATTTAAATAATATCAATCAAAGGAAGATCATATATTGAAAATAAACAGACAAAATACCTTCAAGTTCACCCTATGGTTTTTGTTGGACTTTGCTGGACAAATATTGAATACTCGATCTGAAAGTGTGCTTTGTGTCAAGAACGCAGAGAGAACACAAATTACAATGTAAGTGATAAGGTTGAACAGTCTTCATAACAGACTTGATCAACAATTACATTAACCCATATATTCCCACCTACAAAGACTTGTTAGTCTGCATTTAACAAACTCTTTTATAGTGTTTGAACTCCCCATAGGGTTGTAACAATGGTATGCAGATAATTTCACTAAAGCATTGACAAACATGAAAACTATCAACATGGCACCTAATTAGTGACTAACAAAATCATTACCAGTAGACTGTTATGCAAATAACATGCATTGTTTTAATGATTGGTGTTGGTTTTTGTAACTACAATTGATTTTTGTCGTCTTTTGTCAGATATAGGATTACAAATGAAATTCTGTTGGTATAATTAGTGCTCTTTCTATACACAGTTTACATACACACCCGATCCATGCATAATAGAATACTGACCAGTCTAAATATAGCAATGGAATCTTTCCAACGAGTTGAATAAATCAAATGAATGGTAACCCTACTTACTACCACTAGAATCACCAAGACTTTGCCACAATTATACACACAACTTGTTTACTTTATAATCTAAGCAGTTATGATTTCAATAACCAATATGCAGAGACATTGTTGACTGACTTTAATTGAATTGTCAACACTAGGCAGATTTGATACAAAATTTTATTGCCAAGTAACAAAAAGCAGCTACTATAAATATGTTTATTTTGGCAGAATATGAAAAAATTTGGTGGAATAGCAATTTAGGATATGTCAGACACACTTTAATTTGCTGGACAGAGTAAGGAGAAAGTAGACACTACTTGTAAATAATTCATCTGGTCTACCTGCTGTATTCACTGTTGTTGACAATTCACAACGTACAGACATATGACAACTCATATGTTAGCGGGCTTTATTTCTGTGGAAAAACTTTTGTGCATACTAGTATTCAGTTAAAATAAATCAAGTGCCAAAAAACATACGACTACAATATTTGTATGAGTTTAGTGGGTGTCAAGTTTTGCCTTCCCCAAACTACAATCATGTATCTGTATAAAGGATTTATGTCTGGGTGGTGATTTCTAGAGAGTCAACTGTCAAGATTTGTGAAAAGGACAATAAAGAATGCAAAGCAACGTTTGACAACAACTACTAGAGTATGAATTCTACAACAAATGTTTGATATTGGTGCTGTAAATCAATGGTGTCATGAGAAGTTGTTCTTCCGTTCATAGTAAAACATTTCCATTGTAGTGGGTTGGCCTATACACAATACACCCACTAAAACGAGTGGAAGTATGAACTGACTACTGTTGTGTCTATAGAGACCTTAGACCTTGGCAGTCTCCTCAGTATTGTTTCCAAAGACCTTAGTGGAGGTCTTCCCTAGCATTGTCTACACACACCTTGAATGAGGAGATTCTGCCCAACCCACTAATGCCCCCCCCCCCCCCCCCCCCCCACCTATCTTTGTATGTAGATGTTCCATTTAAATAAATGTACTAATGAAATAACTGACCTCGGTCTAAAATTCTTGATTTGCACAAATTAAATTATGAATCACTTCAGAATCGTTTTGCATGAAATAGCACGCATGGACAATAACCATTGAAAGTGCTAACTGTACCAGAGTATTCACAGTTTACCTAAATGTTAACACATGAACTGGTAATCATAATGTCCAGACTTCATGCAAACATGCACACTGATAGGTGAATACAAGATACTTGGACTGTGTCAATAGCCATAGCTATAAACACATAAATCACATTCAGTTACTGTATCCTACAAACCATTTTACAGGTCAAACTACCTAATTTGAGACACACATACAATGTATATATTCAACATGTATTAGTTAGATTTATAGTTTTATTCCTTTCTATAGTTTGTTTTGATATTAAAGTTTATAGATATAACTCTCAACAATGTGTAAGACTATAGTGGTTCAAGTATGAGACAATAACAGTTGTCACATCCATTCCATAACTTAAATTAGAGTTCTCTTTTTGAAATATCGATGATAGATTTCCTAGGTCTTTTTATTTCAATACACCTAATATAACAGTCCCAAATCTAAAACAACCAGTGCTATAGTAACAGCAAGTACATTAGATGACAGTAGCCGAGTACCAGTATCTATATTTTTCAGTACAAATTTTACTGCCACAGAGCTGGTTTTCACTTGAACAAACCACCAAACATTCTGACCTTTGACCTAAACTCTCTTGACTTCTCTCCATCCACTCAACCAATCTGATGTCCATATTAAATGTTTGAATGTATCATTATTTAACTCAATTCATGCAGTCCTTCAATTTAAATGATGATTTGAGGTGTATCAGACCAAATTTAAGATCCCATTTGTCCATTCAAGGCATTGAACTGGTTCAAGAGTTATGAAAATATCCCACTGTTCCCATCTCTACACATAATGATATTTGTATTGTTACTCTACAAAATGGTTGATAAACACTACTGCATGTCAAAATCCTGGATACAGGTAGTGTCATTACTACAAACATGCCAATACTATCATCCATATAAATGATAGATGAATCACTCAAATCCAATTCATTCATAAACTTCAGTTCAGAATAATAGAGGTTATGACTCTGGTATCCATGATGATACAAGAAGGGTTCCTCTTACAACCTCCTCATGGTTTCCTGTCCATGCCCACAATTGTTTGATAATGCTATTACACACTTAGCAACCGATACAAAATTTACAATTTGGTATGTCAACAACATACTAGTGGGTGCAGTAGTGGTTTTGGTAAAGTTAGTAGGTATGTAACCATTGTGATCACGTCACAGAATCACACATTGCTTTAATCTAATCAGTGATTCATTTAATTCAATCATATATACTGTAAACCAAGATGTATCTACCACTAGGAAATTTGGCAATTTTACTGCCTTCAACTAGTTCTTGAAGACCAATTTTTATGAATTACGAAGCCTAGTGCACTGTTTATGTACAAAGAGGCATTTTAGTCACAATGTATTTTCTTGTTTTTGTTTTTCAGTATTTTCTTGTTTTTGTTTTTCAATGAAATAAGCAAAACTTTCCAGGTTACAGTTGATGTTATGCTTTGAAATATTCTTTTCTTTGCAAAATATTATACATATTAGTGCAAATATTTGCCATTCACATGGAGCAACTTTTATTTGTGTTGGCAAATTATGATTATTAGCATTTACTTTTTACTTGAATGTCAAAGAAACTTTTGCACCAGGGAAAGAAACTTTACAATGGGGATAAAGGTACACAAGTATCAGGTTTTGGTAGCAGACCATGTGAGTTGAAATATCTGAATAGGGGAGTTTTTCCCCCAACAGTTCTGTACTCTCTGGTAACATAAATATTTATAAGCCACCCACAAATAGAGCCTAAACTACTACAGATTAACATCTCAATAAGTCTACAACATGTTGACTAAAAATGGACTAAATTAGAAACAATGAAGCCACAGGTGTTCCATTAGATAGAATCCATCCATGTGCTAAGGTGGTGAACTATTGAAGTGGCCAATACTGGACCATGTGCGACGGTGCTCTATATAAATCATTATGTATCAGATTTAGTGTTCAAAAAGTTGACAGAAAGCTGTACAAGTCATGCAAACAATATGAAACAAAGTTCTATTCTGACAGAAATATAGAGTGACAATAAAGTAACACTCCTATGAGTTTTAGAGACTGACTTGAACACAAAGAACTGGACTTTAATTTATGTGTCACTGTTGTTGGAACTCAGTACTCACAGAATTTGTCACTTGCTACGTACTGCTACATGTTTCCTGGGTACACTTGTCTGTTTTAAACACAGCAAAATTACACTTTCTAAATAAAATCATGGATTTTTATGTAGTGTACATTTGTGTTATTTTTTTTCTTTTGGTGGTGGTGGGGATCTTCTGCAATTATTACACTGGGAATTGTGAACTGTGGTTGACATGCTTACATCGACTGACACCTGTGGAATTCAAGCATGACACAATTAAGTGCACCGACATTTAATTTTTCCTGAGTTGCTGTCTCTGGATAGTCCAGTGTCTTATTTCATTTTACTCCAGGGTAACATATGTTAAATTTCTACACTCAATGACAATGAAGTGCCCCTGGGGGGCCACTAATGGTTCCAGGCACAGGCAAACCCTATTACATATACCTGAAATACAATTCGTTGTAACATCAAGTACTGCCTTAGATAATATTTATCTTTCAATGCCTGAAGCTATGGTGTTATCAAGTATGTTTACAACTTGTATCTTCACTGCTCACTAACTTTCTAATCCTTAAACTAATTTGAAAGTAATCATCTAACAGTGTACTTATTGCCAACATCAGAAGCCATACAATATACAACTGTTTCTATGTCACCTGGTACAAGTAGTTGTTCCAAAACACAATGCTTACTACCTATTGTCTACCAGTGTTCTATAATAAGCATGTTAACATTTTGACCTTTCCTTTGCCTAAAGGAATCCAAAACTCTGACCTAGTAAACCCAAAATCTTCTAACCACCTGGGAAGTTTTTCATACACCAATGATTATTTATGTTTGCAACCTCTGTTTACCGGCAAATTTGTAGTTGTTTGAGCCCCCACTCAGCACACCATAACAAGTTAAAACTTGTCCATTACATTGGATATCTATTGTAATGGCTTCTACATGCATAGAGTAAACAACATCATATTGTTCAGTGTTTACATGTTGATTTCAGTAATGTTATTGTCTGAAGAACAGAAATCGACACTGAAAGGAACAAGCAAGCATACAGCGTGACAGTACAGTCTGAATAACTATAAAGTTTAAGTGGCCTCTTAACCATCACTAAGATTACATGTTGTGCGTGTTGTCAGTTTCAGCTGAAATGGAGTACTTTAACAAATCAGTGAAGACTTAAAGGTACATTACCTTGATCTGACAAAGTTGTGAACAGTACAGAATTCACCAGTCACACATAAACCACTGGAGATGTCTCCTAAATAAAGAGACAAAACTATGCCTGGGACTGGACGGCTTGATTGATAGGTCAATCTAAATACAGATTCATTGCTCTCTTTACAGATACAATAGACTCTATTCATCGTATCACTATCAGTATGTACAGTGTACAAATCATTGACTAAGTTCAGATGGGGTCAACACCAGAGGGAGCTGTCCTCAGGGTAATATAGATAACTTTTCACACACAAAATGTTTTAATTTTTCTACTATTAATACATATCTCATCACTTTTCTCATTATTATTCACATTTGTCCATTCTTCCTGTCACATCATTGGTAATTCTGAATTCTATATCCACTTTTTTGATGGAATATTTGGGAAATTTTTGCTCCATTTATTTTCTTTCATTTGAAGCTGTTTTAGTGTTTCTTTAATATACTTTCATTCTTTTTTAAGAATAAACAGTAAAAATTATTGTTGAAGAATACTATTATTACAGTTTGTAAACTAAATATCTTTTTTAAATATGAAGATATAGATAAGAGTAATTTTTCTACAAGTCAGAGAACATTCCATTTGAACTATGACAACCAATAAGTAATGAGTACATTTTTTGGTACTATAACTAAAGTCCACTGACAAAGAACAGGTAGGTTCCTAAACAGCGCCACCAGTGGTCAGATTGCAATTGTTTCCTTTGTTCTTTCTAACAGGCACTGTGTCCTACTAGGACGGCTGATTGTGAAAACATAAAATACATAATTTATGTTATAGCTTATTTCCCCTATGTATTTATCAAATGATAAATTCCTTAAGGTTTCCCTAGTTACAGGCTTGCAATAAAATGCACAATAAACTCTTCTGAGTAATCAGTAGATGAAAGAAAATAAACATAACACATACAACATAGAAGACTGCTTTCAGTCACTTCCTCTCAACCAGTACATTAACAAACTTTTCACATGTTTTTTAGTTCTTTGAAATTTACACAGTTGAAAACATGGAGTTGGATTATGTTGTTGAGTATATTTTTTTCATGTAGAAAAAAACACTAATGCTGTTTCGTTAATTCATTTAAAATCCAAAACAAATACCCTTTTGTCATTCACATGACCACTGTAATAAAACTTGACACTCAGTATTTTATGATAGCATACACCAGAATGTATTTTCAGATGACTGCACACCATGTGTAAAGAGAGTTACACATAACATTGTAACAATGTAGCTTTATATACTGTGAATACATGGACAACACACACTGACTGTACAACCACGTGATGTATGTCCACCCTACGGCTCAACTCATTCAATTGTAACATATACAACCATGGTTGGTATTTGTTGAAACTAAAATGTGTCTTTAGGGTATGCAGTGTACACAATAAAACTTTTCACACTGTATCTAGAGTTATTAGAAGTAGCCTGGAGGCGTGTATTGTATGTCTGTACAGTTAACCTAACCTCTCCCATCGACCTCTGACCTCATGTCCCAGTTGATACTTACAAATCATACAGTTTCTTTTATCGATGCACACCCTTCCATTCATTACTAGAAGTAACAGTGGCATGTACATCTATCTACCATGACATAATCGATACAAGTGGGCAAGACCTTTAGTCACTCACTTCATACAAAATGTCACATCTTAGGATTTTGTCATAAGAAACTGTGTCAATTTCATATTATGCTGTGTATGAAACATTAAATTGCTATGAAAAGATGTATTCAAGTATTACAATTGAGAGCATAGAGACAATTAGGGCAAGATGTAAGTAATGCTGTACTCAAGAGTACATGTAGATGTATTAACACACAAAAGTTCACTAACAGAGATACGCACGTACAGACAGATACAATATTAAAACTTAGATATTTTCACTACTTCAAAATTTTGCAATTTTACAGTCTTCAGCAAGATCCCGAAGACTAATTTTTACTAATAGCTACCGGACTGGTACATTGTGTTCATGTACAAGAAGGCATTGTAGTCACTACTTACTTATGTCAGTGAAAATTTGCGAAAATAAGTCTTTCGTGAAAATTTCCACGTTTACAGTAAGTCAGTAATAACACCAGCTCCTCTAAGCCTACTACATGTATGTAGAAATGGTGATTAGGTTACAACCACCAAGTACCTGTAATTCAGTTCCAGTCTAGCTTCAATAGTAATCAGGTTTGACAAAGGAGCTAAACACGGCAATCAATCCTTAAGGATTAGAATGAATGGTCTACAATGGTCTTAAAGTCTTTGAAGTTCAAGGCTGAATAGACCAACAATAACTGGAAATGAATAAGTCAAATCATGCATATGGTGCAAAACGAACATTTCTGAACAGTTTCAAGCAACTAATGGTATTGAATTAAAGTTGAATGGTAATCATAAACCGTGGCAGGATTTCTGCATCAGTGAGCACTAGCTGTCAATCATATCAGATACCTTGATGTGATGAACAAGACTGACATGACAAGGAGTGACAAGCTGATGTTCTGGACCATGGACCATGTGGATGAATTAAGACAAACAATTTGAAGAGATTGTTGGATCCTACAAGGATGACAATTAATTTTTTATATGTCCCATTGGAACTCATGCCTATGTGCAGATTTTTGGGATTCATCCTCAGAAACCAGAAAACAATAACATTTGTTGTCGAGTTTGTTACATGTTCATTTGACAATGTCCTCTATGGTAATTAATAACTGCATGCAATGTAACTGTTCAAAATGGAATTTTGGTTTGAGACGTCTTTCTGACTGTTGGGTTCTAACAAAGATGGAAGTATAGTGACCTTGACGTTCAACTTTTATCACTTAAGTCAAAATGTACTTCAGTTCCTCCTTTCACCTACCCTTCACAAAATGTTGTAGAACACTCATAAACTGAGGTTATTCCTTCGCAGAAGATCATTGTACAATGTCATCAGGATAAACTCTACCCCAATACAACATGTACCAGAGTATTGTACTGTATATTCTTAGAACCACCATGTTTTACAACAAACTCACAAACACTTAGCACCGTTGACAGATGACCCACAGTACTTCCCTTCATGCCTTCAAGTTGAACCCAAATCCCAAAACTGCTATTGGCAAATTCTTAGACAACAAAATCTTAATATGAACAATATAACACTCATGAATTGACAAAACAAAACTTACCATCATAGGACTGACTTGCCAGCACTTCACACACCACACATACACACCAAACAAAGACAGAGAAACAAATTCCTGCTCCTCTTAATATAGCTTGGTGGTTCAAAAACCCAACTGAGAGTGGAATGCCTATCAGTTGACTGTATTACGGATATATGATACCTGTCTCCTGACAACTGCTTGCTGGGTGGGTGGAGGCAACGTGTTGAGTTTGGTTACTTTACACGCCATAGATTAGGCAGGCATTGCACTTGTCATGTTCAACAAAACATTAATAATCTTTTGATGATTTGTACCGAAGTATTTTCATTTTGGAAATTTTGGCACACTGTTTTATATTGTATGATAATGGTATAAGTATTTGTTCTTAGTGTACACATAAATGATGTACTTGCAGGTGATATTATTGGTACAATATACAATACTAAAGACCCTGAAGTGATTCAGAGGTTTACTGTATAAATGTAAATGTACAGCACTTCTGTGTTGACAACTGGATAATAGTGCATGGGCATACATGTACCTATTTCAGCAAGTATAATTTGCACAGACAATCTTATGAACTAGGATTTCAATTCCAAATTTTTCTATAGCTCTGAAGGACAATTGTTTTTTACACATAAATTTAAACAGCCTGAACTTGTCCTTAGAAAGAAAACATGCATAAACAAAACTCTCTGTGAGAGTGACTTGTTTTCGTTTATTCAGTTGTCTCCCATCAGTAATTGCTCATCTAGTATGCTATGTAGTAATTAGAACATGGATGGTAAAGGTCAATCGTCACTCACTTAGGGGGTCTATCATTATTGGAGTGTTGTTGATGTTGGATGGTTACCAACAATACAAATACATCAATACAATCTCTATCTATAACTGTAAAACTATATGATGATATCATTCTAGATCAAAATTTAGCGCTTTAATTCGCACAAAACAATGTACACTAGAAAATTTGTGTTTTTCAAACACGAAGAAAGCAAGATGTGAAAATTTATGCCTACAAGCAAAAACTCTTATATCTATTTACTGTATACATGTACACTAGGAATAATTACAGTTTGGGGTAAAAAAAAGACACCTAACGTTTAGTCTTACAGGTCACAGGTGTTTCAAATGAGTGAGAAACAGAAAACGCGAAACATGATATTTTGTGCACATTGGAAATTGCCGAGGGCCAGCAATGAACTACATGTTAGGTACTGTTTGTTAGAATTCTGTCAGTGTTTTCACACGATGTTTATTAAATTAAACAAGTGGATGTAAGAATAGATATAGTACTTAGTACACCATGAATACTACAAAAATGTATCAAACTTCCTTGTAGCATGCACACTTTCTATGTCTTCTCATACCTGATAAATTTATATAATTTATGACATGAAATATCAATGTGATGTTATCGCATACACTGAGATATGAAACTACGAAAAAATATGTTCAATATTAATTCTTGGTATTTCTAGTTTTCCTGCCAGACTTTTATTGGGAAATGTGATCCACCTAACAATTTTTTGAAAAATATGAATATTACAGATTTTATTCTTTTGTTGTGCAAATTTTGTAAATTGCTGATGAAACACCAAGAATTCTGACAGAAACAAAGTGCTGAAATATTTCCATTCAATGATGTGCTATGACATGTACTAGCATTACATAGTTTGATGCATAAATCACTCTGAGCTATAGATAGAAGTATGTGCATTCTAGTATTTGTACACAACACAATGGCAATAAATTCCATCTTTTAATACTGTTCCACATTTGCTGACACTTACATACCAGCAGAACACTGAATGACCCAATTATCCTGTAACTTATACATGTACAAATACGACAACCCAGCCTGGTACCTGGTGGTAGTGCTGGATATGACTGAGCAAAAACAACCCAAGGAAAGGGGAAGACAACGGGTAATCCATGGAAGGGGGAGACAACAGGCAATCGAGCCAGAAGAGGAAGAAACAACAGACTGTGTTATAAATTAGCGGTGTGGACGCAGGAAAAAAGAGGCAGTTATGAATAATGTGTTGTAGGGATCATGTTCCTTGTTATGAATAATAACGCAGTCTACCTATCTGACAAGCTGTGCAGTTTTCAATATTGATTGTACAATATGTTATTTCAGTGTGTGTCAACTATAGCCCATACTGTACAAATACATGATATACTGTGTATGATGGCTGAATAATGATCAATTTGTTGATAAATCATCATTCTGATGAAAACATGTAAATTTCTGAATTAAAATGACATTGATATTCACATTCTCATTTACTTATTCATAAAACACACTTCAGAACAGAACAAAATAGCTATTTTATGTCAATTCACCACAGTAAACTTATTTACATCATCTGTATATATACACACATTATACATAGATTCAATGACATTTCTGTTATTGGCCAACATATACTTTGCTGCTCTAACATGATCCTCGGTGATTAAATTCACCCTAAACAGACTGAGACAGATATATTAAATTGACAACATGGAACCACCTGCCTACACTATCAAATGCCTTTTATCATACATTATTTATTGATATACATGCATCTTTTTGGGAAGATTGATCTCAGTACGGAAATTCCCAAATGCACCTTTTGAAAATATTACAAACTGATTCTCAATCATTGTCATTACATTAAACATATGAAAAATTTTCCCCTGATTATTTCGAATCCTTTTTTTATAAGATGATCACGCAAAGGATTTAGAACAATCTCTATAACCACAGCAAGAAATGAAATTGCCTGACCTGAAAATCTCTAAGGGTGATGTACCTGAGTTATTATTACTGTTTTACAAATCAACCATTCACGTTCAATTGTATAAAATATGAATACAGCCTGATTTTAATCATATAACATTGCATTATTACATTTTATATATGCTATTTGGATTAATCCCTATAATTCTGTCAGATTCACAAACTGATATCCATTAAACTCAAAGTTCTGTATGTACCTGTCCTAAATGACTGAGATTTCATACATTTCTGTCCCTCCCAGTATTGTCATTCAATCGAGGACAAGCTGTCCTTTGGGATTAACAGTATCATCCTGGGGTTCACTTCCTGGATGCATAGAATTCCACCATACCTGTAGTGATGGCAACAGCTTACTGTTTTAAGGTCAAATACCAGAATTTAATAGATATATTCAGTCATTGACAGTAGGAATCAGAAAGCATTTCAAAGTGGTGGTCATCCATAACAATTTGGTAAAACATCTATGAAGGCTGTGTAACTGAGCTTTGCATGCCAGACTGCTGTGGCTTCACAGTTCAGCATGTTGCATGCAATGTATGCCACAGTGTACAGTATGGTTGCAAGTCACTAGATATACTGGCTACACCATATTGGTTACCTCACTATTTCAACATCTAACTTCTAACATAAACTGGGAATCTAACCCATATGGGACCCGGGGTTACTATGAGTTACTGTTTTGACATTATTTTCTCTATATAAAATATATGCAATACACACATAAATCAGTCACACTTTGATGTTGGTATTGTAGTTTTCCTACTTTACAGAATTCTGCTTTAAATATCTGATTAGTAGAAAGCTAGTAAGAAGACAACATTTACTAAATTCCCCTACATAATATTTGACTTTATACTTGTCAAAATTGTTTTTATTGCATAAAAATAAATTTCAAAATACTACCAGATATCCTCATCTCTGTTACACAAGGCCGTAAACCATTTATTAAGTTTGACGAATCAAAATATATGCAACAAATAGAGCTGACATCTGTTTTCAACAATATAGGGCTATACTTCATGAAAAGACTTCAGTATGTCATAATAAATACCAAATTAACAATGTCTCTGACAACATTGATGTTGTCTCATTTATCTATTTACCAAAACAAAGGCCAAAAGATACTTTACTTTTAGAGCATGTGTAAATGAATGTATGTAGAATGACCATAATTAGAACCAATCAGTTCAAGTAGAAAGAAAATCCAGCTACAACTATTTGTACATTCATTGTTTCTGTTCACTATCCTTAGTTGGTTGAATAATTTTAACTGGCCTTGCTTTTGTCTGTTCAGTTGTACAACCCAAACTGTTCTTTTGTTGTTTTAGCCTTGTACAGTTAAAGCCACCAGTGACACACTCTAATTTACGTCTTGGCAGCGTTACAACCGGTAGCGAAAGCTTTACCTTTATAGCGTTCTAATTGTCTACATTTTCAATACAGGGCTATTCTCTACAGTACTTTAACACACCTGCCTACCTTTTCATTTGCATAACAAGCACTCAGCTGTGAGTCTATGTTAATTCACTCTTAGATTTAACCTGGCATACCTTGGGGGTCTTTAACAACAACAAAACAGTTCACTTCAATTTACCAAATGCCTGAAGTATGTAGTGAAATTCCCACAAAAAGAGAGTGCATACACTGAAAGTAGAAACTCCCAGTTCAGATTTCAACTAGCATACTTTTAGAGTACTTTTTTTACAACTTGAAAAGATTTTGTTTTTAGAGTCAAAACGACAGTTCTCTGTTAGAGCAGAATTATGAAGCTTTACATTCTACTTTATGAGCTACCTAGAAATGTTGTAAAGAGATCCCTTTTTATGAAATCCGACAAAAGATTATTGTGGGTTTTGCAGATATCTTTCAGCCAAGGTCATTAAGTCAGCGAAAAACATGGAGGCAATGTCCTGCCACAAAGAATATACTGAAGTGTGTATGAATGTAGGTCAGAGACTAGTCCCTTATATTGTAATGTGTATAAAAAAAACCTCCTAACACCTGTGTACGCAGATGTGTGGATATTGTCTCCATATCTAGCAATTCTACACTAACTTTACAATTAAACACATCAACAGCACACCTATATTTTGAACACCCAGTTCTCTTTCGATTCAACTACATATTTGAAACCACTATCATATTCACAGCATATTAGTGCTTCTCAAAGTTTCACTCTCTTAAGGTTTCTATTGTCCTGTCTAGAAAACGTAATATGATCACAGATTGTCTATGTTCTTAATCTTAGAGGCTACTACTGATTAGAAACACACAAGAATATAGATATAGAAAATACATATAGAAGTTTACAGTCAAAGTTCATCAAACGAATTATTAGTTTATGGTAAAACATGTATGACGGTTAATTATTCCTGTTTTGCTCAACTTGTAGTTATTTGTGTACAAACAAATACACCCCCCCCCCCCCAAAGAGGATTAACATTATTAGCTCAAAGGATCAAAATATAACTGTTCTTGTTTCACTGTTTGAGATACATTATTTAAACACATCACACCAGGGATGTGCAAAGTAGTGAATAATATACTAAAGTATCTTTGTACATATACATCACATCTCATCTTCCTATACTGATTAAATTTTTTCTTTCCAGTGTATTAAACTACCTTCATCTTGGAACTAATAAAACAAATTATTGCTCAGTCATTTTAGTACTGTCACTGCCACTGATATAAAACATAGTTACTTCTGTTTAACATTTTCAATGTTTGATATCAGTGAGCTTGACTGTATAGTATACCTCCATTTTGGAACAAACTAATACAACATTATTGACTGGTCATTGCCCCTCGCTAGAAACATGGTTACTTTTGATAGCTCTTTCCATGTTTAATATCAGTGAACCTGACCCTGATTCTAAACCATACAACAACTTTATGCCAACTCAAGTCTGCCTAAAGCTATGACCACTTGTTACTCAAAATATTGTTACTTACTCAACACTTCCAATAAGTGTACCAAAGTCAGTCCATCTCCAATACTTTTCCTCAAATCAGATATCAAACGATACCGTCTTTGTCTTAGTTGATTATTTGCCCAAGTTGTGTGTTCCTGATTTGATAAAAAAAAAAAAAGGTTGTACATTGTGGATGTTAAAACAATAGACATGAGGAAGTGACATACAAAAAGCTAGTGACATCACACACAATAACATTATATTACACACAACAGAGGAATGCAATATGGAGAAGTCCAAATATCAAATGTCATTTTAATCACCTTTTTTCACAGAAAGTTGTGAAATATTTTTTAAAAGGGTATAAATCAAGGTTACACATTATGGCTCAGATGCTATACTATGCCAACGATTTTCTGCCTAAATGTAAATTGACCAGGTATTTACAACTGAAATAATTGGAACATTTTTCGTCTTTCTATAATGTTTACCACCTGTTAACTGTCTTATTGATCTTCTTAGTCGCAAATTATACAACAATGTATTATTGAATTAGTGACTTGTTTGAAAAGAACGTTGTAGATAAGCCGAAAATATCACACCAAAACAGTATGCGAGTAAGTAATACTTCACTATGGTTTAGAGTACGTCGTGCTGACATTGACAAGCCATTCATGGCGTTTTCGGTACTCGTCACGGTCATTTTCTGATCACATACGGGTTGCGTCAAATGTTGTGTTTTAACGATTTATGCTAATACCCACTCATTAAAATTACTCCCCGTGAATTACAAACAAAAGAGTTTAAACAACACTAATTGTCTAAAGAGCAAAGACCTTAATACCTCGCATTCACGAAGCGCCCATTCTCCGCGTCCATACAACTGTCTGGGACTGATCATTCCATTTTCCCTCCTCTCCCATTCTTTCTGCGATCCTTTTGTCCACGATCGCAGTGGTTTGCCTGGATGTTTGTCGGGGGCAGTCGAGGCCATTATCAATTCGGTTAGGATACGAGTATCTTCTCACAAACAGATTAACGTTCCAATGTTGATTTTCAACATGTAAATGCCTTATATAAACAAAACACGATTGCCAGAAACTAATACACTGTGACAGACGCCGTGCACGTATTCACTACGAATGTGTACACTCCAACAATGATCCCAATTAAAAACTTCATAATACAACAACGTATCGTGTCAAATTATATTGTCAAGTCTGTGTACAGCGAAATACTATTCAGGAAAGTTTCAAAAGTATATGTTCCATTTGATGTGGCAGATTCAGATTGGTCATGAAGTTCCAAAAGTTCTTCCACGGCGAGCCAGGTCTTGTCAAAACTGCCGAAGAATGAAAAGGAAGAATTTGATGTAAATCTCAACAGCATTCACACACAATAATATAAATCAATGCATATGATCCATACGTACGGAGCTGAATCGACGGATATTATTTTCACAAACAAGACGTGGGTTTGACAACTCTGCCGTTCGATGATGTTGCAGATGAGCAGTGAGTCTAGTCGAGTCGAGCTACCTGAATGACGTTGACCAACTAATCAATCGTAATCGGCTTCCAGGATCAAGCGCGATTTTCCACATCGATGCTCTCTACAACGTCCATTTCTGTGGTTACAGTACGAGCTGCTCCTCCTTATATGGACACTAGTATACTTCGATCTCCATGTTGATCACGATATAGTGATGACCTCGTCAAAAAACAAACACCAGTAATCAATGGACGTCGTATAATACTGAATCAACTATATCGGCGTGTAAAACACTGTTGAGTGTAAGTGTGTGCTTGACTTAGTCACAAAGGTAATGAGACAGCGATACTTTCACTTGATTGGCCAAATTCGTCCCACGTGATGCAAACATGATCAATTGACCAGCTGATACAGGTAAAGTTTCTCACGCTGGGTATCCAAACACTGGACGCGGACGGGCGACGAGCCGTGAATTCGCATAAGTTGACGCGCTTCCCACGTGTAAAGACTTATTGCAAACAAGTTATAATAATTCATAGAAAAACAACAGACTTTACTTATTTACGTGAATAGCCTTGGTTTTCTGGTTGTTGTGTCGGTCGCGGATCAGACCAATCGACTGGGGACCAAGGCATACATTTTTAACACCACTACAAATCAAATCAAGCACGGATCAACAACTCTAGAATAACACAAACATATCCATGACCGATAACGGTGACTGATTTGGAAAAGATAAACAGTAGCACTATATTTCACAGTTATAATCGAAGTTATGGAACCTACAGACAGCTCGACAGCGACCACAAAGTATAGTTTGTGGCTTGAAGTTATACATAGCTCATATCATGGATGTATTAGAACACAAATTAGCAATACTAATAATCACAAACTACCTATTAAAAGGGTCCTTTTTAAACATGTAAATATAATTTCGCGAAAACATTTGTATAATATTAAAGAAAGAAATGTATATTGAATTGTAGAATAATCAAAGAATGTTTTACGGTACATTCGCATTGTATAGGGAAGGGCACGAGCGGTCGAATATTGGAGATCCGTGAAAGGAAATGCGCCAGATGGTGTGAGACATTGGTACAATTACAATTAACACTTGATTTGTTATGAATGAAGTAAAACAAAAAGTTGAGAAATCGCAATATTATCCTGATTATTGGCCACTTCCTGGAAGATTGACTTCTTGTTGTCTACCAGAGGGACTGTGACGTGACGTGAGACCGAATACATATCAAGCCGTCCATCCAATTTCCGAAGCTAAATATTGATATTGAAATAAACACATGTATCTATTTACATGATTGTAATAACTATGTCAACATAACATAACTATTCTAATGAACTGTGCTTATGTGTATATCTTACTATATTGACGAATATACGATTATTATTATTATTATTATTATTTTTATTATTATTACCAAGTTGGTAATATTTTTACGTCCAAAGTTCATCTTGTTTACTATAGGGTCTGCTGTGTAGGGACCAAATAAAACCACTATTGTTACTTTGACCTTTGAACTCAAGCAAATTTCGGTTCAATCACCACTTGGCATAAAACAATACTAACCATGGTAAATAAGCCATGAGTGTCATCAATCATGTTGACAAGACATCACACCATAGACAGTACTGTCTATGATCACACATATGCATGTACTAGATGTCTGAAGTGACATGCTTATTATGCAATCCTACAGCACCATGGTTGCTTAGCAACATTAGAAGCCAATATTCGGCATGTCAGGTTAGGAAGAGGTCAATTGTTAGGGGACCCTGGTCACTAAACATGTAACTATGGCAACTACCTCATATACATGACACAGCTACGTTTTAGTGTGACACTCAACATACCTGAGGGTATTTAATAAGTGACATGGTACACTTTACAGCTTACAACCTGTATCTCCTTTAGTCCTGCCTGCAGACTGCACAAGTCAGGACTTGATTCACTGACGTTGTCTTCTGCTACATTGAAGACATGTTATCACCTTATTCCAACTGTGCATCATGTGTACATTTGTTATGTTTTAAGCTACCAGAATAATTTTGATTATAAATCATCACATTGCCTAAAAATAAACATGTACGACAGTAAATAGAACTAGCAAAACAACGTTTTACATTATCATATCTATGAATTATTAGTTCTTTTTGGGCTTGGTTTTAGTACTTTAACCATAATTTTCAAAAACAAATTACCCAGTCATTATCAAAATAGATGGGCAGTGTTCTGTACATATTGTAAATGTTACAGCTCAAGCTTGCTGTCTTCAGGACAGATACAGGGTATACATGGTAGAGTAAAGCAGTCTATGACATTTTGAAATGATGTTTCAGTGTGCACCTAATGCATGTACATGTACATGTACAAAATATATACTTATATAGTAATCTGCATTGGGAAACACATGTTGTCCTGTTGTACAGTATAGCCTGAAGTATATACTGTCCTGTTCTACTGTATAGCCTGAAGTATATACTGTCCTGTTCTACAGTATAGCCTGAAGTATATATACTGTCCTGTTCTACAGTATAGCCTGGAGTATATACTGTCCTGTTCTTCAAAATATGTAAGGAACCAAGAAACAACTATGTAGTATTGTTTGGATCCAGGCCAAGTGTCTCCATTCATTGCAGTTATAAACAAGTATTTGAAATAACACTATGAGCAAACTTAGAAATATCAATGGACACATCTCATAAATAATTACACCCAATGCACTTCATGTTTACTACAATAGTTTGGTTTTAATGCATAATCAAAGTCATATATTACAATAAAAAAGGTTTGATAATTTTTCCATACTTTTTATTTAAAAATATACGATCCTCTCCCAGTTCTGTGTAATATGTATGTAAATGTATGAGTTTATTTCCCTGTGAAATTAACATGTCCATTTCATATAATATGGTAAATTACTAGATGAAGGTTTTTAATTGCAAATATGCATAGTCATTTGCATATATATTAAAGTTTACTTGATCTTTTGTTGTTGGCAGTGCATTCATATTGATAAGTCAAGTTGCTTTCACACTGCTCTAAGTTTGCATTCTCATTAAGAACAGAATGAATGGATGTTTGTTTTATAGTAAAGTAAACTTTGATCCACTCACTTGATAAAAACAAAGACTTCAGAATAAAAAGTATACACAACAGGTGACAAGTGAATGTCCTGGGCTTATTATAGAAACCAATAATTTGAGAGTCCAGTATTTTGTAGACAGGCTTTGTCTTCAGCAAAATTTGAATGTTTGGTTTTTGTCTTTCTTAAAGTATGATAATGCTCTCAAAGCAAAGTGGAATCAATTCTTCATCAAGATCGCTGCATAGTTGGAGTAGTGCTGCTAGAAGTTCTGCGAAGTCCCTGGCTTCAAGGTTTTCATTTCCTGCAAGAAGATGGTGGTGTTTGAGAAACAGTTGTCATTTTCAGTCAAATTGTTGTTAAGCATGGCTTTTGAACATCCAAATAGGATCAAGTCAAACTTTAAGACTCAACAAAAGTCTACATTTTCAAGTTTGTACTGGTAGTGTTTGTTTTACAGCTGATTGTTGAAGACAAACATGAATGCTATGACTGATTTCTACTTGTACAATTAGGAACATCATTTACAGAAGCAAGTTTTGAAGTTTTCTTTCTTTTTGAACAATATACCCCCGGTAATGCTTTGGTTGCCAGCTATCTGAAAGAGTTACTACAGTAAATGTAGTTTCATATTTTGTTTATTATTATTGTTGTTGTTGTTGTTGTTGTTGTTGATGTGTGTGTGTATGTCTGAGTGTGGGGGTGGAGGTATTTCCGTGACATGTTTTTTGTTGTGTGTGTGTGTATGTGTGTGTGTGGGGGGGGGGGGATTTCAGTGACAGATTTAACTGTATTAAACTGTAATATGTCATCAAAATTAATATTCAAAGCATAATCCCTTGATTTAGAGAAAGTCTGTATAATCCTACCCTAAACACACATCATTTAAGCTGTACAAGGTTACATGTAATTATGGCAGGAGTTTACAATTCTAACTTACGTATATGAGAATATTGTCATTCATAGCACAGTCTATATTCATTCTTGGCTACCTCTGATCCCTAGTGCTTCTATTTTATGCTCTATTGCATTAATCATTACATGCACAGAAGTCATTAGGTAATAAAATGCAATGTGCTAATAGGTTGCTATGGTAATAAAATACAGTGTGGTAATAGGTTGCTATGGTAATGACAGTAAAGATCAAATCTACTATATGGTTAACTAAGCAATAGGGCAAGGTCATTTATTCATTCATCTAATCAAATTATATTCATTTACAATATTACTTTCTGCATTCTTTGTTAGACATATTATGTCTATGGTTTAGTGCCATTTTCATTTACATTTTGGGAAAAGAGCCGACAAAATACACAATCAGACCTCAGGAATTTAAATCAGCTTTGATGTACAGTACAATATAGAACGATCATGCTACATGCATCACACACATAAACACACACTCAGACATGTACACAGACATCCAGATACACACAACACACAATGCACACACACATAGATAATAAATACATGCACACAGGCATATCGACAGACACAACCACCCAGACAGACACACACTGGCACAGACATACATACATACATACATACATACATACATACATACATACATACATACATACATACATACATACATACATACATACATACATACATACATACATACATACATACATACATACATACATACATACATACATGCATACATGCAAAACATACATACATACATACATACATACATACATACATACATACATACATATATATATATATACATACATACATACATACATACATACATACATACATACATCCACTCTCTCTCACCCCCCCCCCATACACACACACAATTGCCATCTCCAATGATATCCACTGATCCTGAATCCCTTACCACTATCTACAAGACTCTGCATCCAGTTCAATATAATTACAGCTATGTCTCCACTGATATCGTCCATTGTTGATAACCATGACAACAGTAATGTTTCCACTGTGTTCCACATAGTTGTACCATTTACAATCAGAAACTGTAACATCATTAGAAAACTTTGCCAGGATTCCTGTAAAACAATATCAAGTACATAAAATTGAACATTTACTTTCTCTAAACAGACACTGTTCCTATTAGTTTGCTTTGCAGTTACTCTCAATTATGGTAAAAGGTACTAAAAAAATATATTGGAATTCAGTTTACATATACTAGTACATGAGTATCCACAAAGGATCAAGGTTACAATCACAGCCACTGTGAATGACAAACCATAATAATTCATGATTCATTTTGATTCAACGTAATCCTATTAACACAGCTATTTACACGAAAGGCTTTTTTTATTGAGTGATGTTTTCAATTTTATTGTCTAGCTCTTTGCGATGTGTTTTTTAACAGGGAAAGTGTTCTTGAAATAAATATTATTCATACAACAAGGCTCTGAAAATAGAAATAGGCAATGGTATGCAAACTGCACAATCGCAAATTGAACACTGTTCAAAATATCAAATCTAACACTTTCTAATAATGTATTAGGTAAGGTTTGGACATACACTTGTTATGTGAGTGTCACCATGTAAAGACATACACTTGTTATGTGAGTGTCACCATGTGAAGACATACGCCCTTGTTATGTGAGTGTCACCATGTGGAGATATACACACTTGTTATGCGAGTGTCACCATGTAAAGACATACACACTTGTTATGTGAGTGTCACCATGTGAAGACATACACACTTGTTATGTGAGTGTCACCATGTAAAGACATACACTTGTTATGTGAGTGTCACCATGTGAAGACATACACACTTGTTATGTGAGTGTCACCATGTGGAGACATACACACTTGTTATGTGAGTGTCACCATGTAAAGACATACACACTTGTTATGTGAGTGTCACCATGTGAAGATATACAAACTTGTTATGTGAGTGTCACCATGTGAAGATATACACACTTGTTATGTGAGTGTCGCCATGTGAAGACATACACACTTGTTATGTGAGTGTCACCATGTAAAGACATACACACTTGTTATGTGAGTGTCACCATGTGAAGACATACACACTTGTTATGTGAGTGTCACCATGTGAAGACATACACACTTGTTATGTGAGTGTCACCATGTAAAGACATACACACTTGTTATGTGAGTGTCACCATGTGAAGATATACAAACTTGTTATGTGAGTGTCACCATGTGAAGATATACACACTTGTTATGTGAGTGTCGCCATGTGAAGACATACACACTTGTTATGTGAGTGTCACCATGTGAAGATATACAAACTTGTTATGTGAGTGTCACCATGTAAAGACATACACACTTGTTATGTGAGTGTCACCATGTGAAGATATACACACTTGTTATGTGAGTGTCGCCATGTGAAGACATACACACTTGTTATGTGAGTGTCACCATGTGAAGACATACACACTTGTTATGTGAGTGTCACCATGTAAAGACATACACACTTGTTATGTGAGTGTCACCATGTGAAGATATACAAACTTGTTATGTGAGTGTCACCATGTGAAGATATACACACTTGTTATGTGAGTGTCGCCATGTGAAGACATACACACTTGTTATGTGAGTGTCACCATGTGAAGACATACACACTTGTTATGTGAGTGTCACCATGTGAAGACATACACACTTGTTATGTGAGTGTCACCATGTAAAGACATACACACTTGTTATGTGAGTGTCACCATGTGAAGATATACAAACTTGTTATGTGAGTGTCACCATGTGAAGATATACACACTTGTTATGTGAGTGTCGCCATGTGAAGACATACACACTTGTTATGTGAGTGTCGCCATGTGAAGACATACACACTTGTTATGTGAGTGTCGCCATGTGAAGACATACACACTTGTTATGTGAGTGTCACCATGTAAAGACATACACACTTGTTATGTGAGTGTCACCATGTGAAGATATACAAACTTGTTATGTGAGTGTCACCATGTGAAGATATACACACTTGTTATGTGAGTGTCGCCATGTGAAGACATACACACTTGTTATGTGAGTGTCACCATGTAAAGACATACACACTTGTTATGTGAGTGTCATCATGTGAAGACATACACACTTGTTATGTGAGTGTCACCATGTAAAGACATACAAACCTGCAAGTTATCTGATCCACTGATCTTACTCAGCTGTTCTACACAGAGAAGTTTGTCTAATGATGTCAGCTGTTCAGATTTGTGACATTGTAGTAATATTTGCAGCAATGGATTGGTATCTGTCTGTAATATTGACGTTATGTACTGTGGATGATGTATTGTCATTATAGATATAACATCCACAACCAGTTCACCAATTTTAGCAAGCACAATTAGAGAATTACACTGAAATGTAAACAGATTACAAGTTATAAGCAACCATAACTGTCTGTTCTCTATGTGGTTTGTACTTTCGAGCAAAGAAATTGACACATTTGTACTTCTTATGTGAATAAAAGCCATTTCTAATGACTATTTTTGACCTAAAAATAACTTTTAGTAACCATGAAATGATAAAGACATTAGTCTGGTAAGATTTCTATTCTACATCTCAAACTACTTTATTTGATTTGCATCAATAGGTCGTCTTGATGAAGTCACCCTAGGTGTGAAAGTAGTCCAACATCGCTATTATTTTTTGTCTTTCATAACAACAGATACGACAATACTGGACTTTGGGGTATCAACATGTGTTTAATATGATACTTCAACAACTTTGAAATTACGACAACTATGATGTACTCACTGATTTGGATTGGCATTCACACTGTACTTTCTGTAGTAGTGTGTTCAAGTCACTCAGTAACGTTTGGTCTTCATTTTGTTGTGTATCAAACTTCATCACTATCTCCTACATGCAAAAAAATTCATTGAAACTGTTAGTTATGGGCTATCAACATAGTAAACATTGAGAGAGATTGAGGCAAATCTGAAAGACACAAGATCAAGCGTTCCTTGTGTAAACACAATTCTAGATTGGATAAAACATTCAACAATGATTTTATCAACATAGTCTGCACTCGCATACCTATGAATAACCCTGATGTTACTTATCTCCTTCGTATGGATTGGATTCCAAATGAATCTATGATACATAGCATTATATCTTTGAGTTCAGTGGTGCCAAGATAGGTATCAATACATGTCACATTAATCATAGCACATAGTTTGGGATAACCAGTTGATTACTTTGTATTGATTGTTTTACCTTCAGCTTTGACACAAGTACTGTGAGTGAGTCAGTCACATTTTCTTTCCCTTCCACAGATTGCACAGGCTTGCTGAGTGCCTTATCCTTCAAAGTTAGGGCAGCTACATCTTTGGTTATACTTCCCTCAGTGGCAATAAGAGGTTTTTCTTTTGTTTTAACACTGGCCTGCTTGTCAGATGGTTGTTTACATAGACTGTCAACATGACCAGTGGTACTCTTTGATGTTGTATCATCAACTAAGAGTTTGTCTACTTCAGCTGTTAATCTCTTCGTCATCTTTGCTGAAAACAATATCAGATTGAAAATTACAGTGACATGATTGTTTGAAAATGCAAACTAAAGAAATCTCTATACTCAGGATGACCATCACAATGGTCTAAGTGACACCACAGTCACTGTGGCACAGGTTGTAGATTTTACAATAATGTTAAACTTACCAGTAAACGATTTGAATATCCATGGGTGGAGTTTTTCATAAGCCATCTCACTGGCAATGGTAGTTGCCGCTTTCAATACTTCTGACTTAGTGTTCTCAGACAGCATCAACTTGATGGACTTGTAACATTTATTTTGGCAGTACCTGGTGATTACAAAAAAATAACAAAAAGATAAATCTGTCCAATATTTCAAAATAAAATTGCTTTTATACTGTTAGTGAAGATATCTATCAAGGTTCAATGAACCCAATTTTGTCTATCCAAAACCCTGACAGCCCTGTGATGTGCATCTAGAAAACTCTTTGAGTATGTCGCAGATTCAAAAAAAAAAACCCCACAGATTGACAGAAAATAGTTGAGTGATCAGAAAAATGTTGGAAAAATGGAGACTATAGTATTTTTTGCAACCTTCTACCAAGTACATGGACAGTAAGGAAGTACAAATTTCTGTACCAACGTTCCTAACACAATTTGCTGGGGCTCCCTACCATATGAACACAATCTAAATACTATCACTACATTATGCCTCTCTGTTACCACTGCAAGGGCTACACAAGTTTCAGAAAATAACTGCCCATTTTGTCAACATCGCTATTTTGTTCAGTGCAAGCTGATACAATCAAGCATGACACAAAATGATCTCTAATAGGTCAGGCAAGGGCACATCAGTAGCATAATAATAGCTGAATTGTGATAGAGTAAGTGAGATTACAAGGCTTTGTAGTGCCAGCTGCCTACTGAAGTCTTCTACAATGGGAGCTAAAATGAGTAATAATAGTAGAAAAATGTGTAATTACAATGCAGAAATTCTGTATTACAGAGTATGCCATAACTCTGATTTCGATTTCAAAATACATCTCTAGTGTATTTAAATGTTTCTTCTGTGTAGTGTTACAAACCATGCCTTAAAATCTGTGATTCTACAACATTATTACATTCAATAAGCAATTGTTTTGTTGTTATTATATCACTAGTATTCAGAACAGTTGATATTTGCAGTACATCATTTCTATACAGAGTGCAGCCAGACACATTATAATTCAAATCATAAATTTACTTTACATTCTTTTTCTATCTTTCTAATCTGCTTGTTTCTGCATATGCTTGAACACATGTACAGCATTTCAACCATTATGATTTACACTTTGTTCAAGGATAATCTTAATTGACATCACAGACACTATAGAATGTCACCATATGGTACTCTCTATTCGAGTCAGCATGTTTTTAATCCGTTTACTAGTGAGTAATTTGTGTTAATCCATTTTACTCTCGATTTGAGTATTAGTTAGAACTTTTACATTTCATGTATAGATGGTGATTTATTAAGTGGAAATCATTTTGTGTGAGATAAGGCCTAACTACATGATAATACCTGATATATCATAACACTTTCCACAAGAATGGATTTGGACATTGATGATGATAATGTTGATTGATTGATTCTATTCATGATTGATCAACAGTTTGTACAGAAGTAGTCAAAGTATTACAGGGTACTTGCCTCATTTACAGAAGAAATGGTGGTTGCAATTTCAACAGTAATATTTTTGAGAACCCACAGAGAGACTGTAAAAAATTTTGTGACCTCTCACCCCTTACACACGTGTACTTAATGTGATGTTGATTATAATAATGGTACTGTCAGTTACGACAATGGGTCGACTAAGATGTATAAAAACTTGCATTGTGATCTGACGATATTTGATCAAAGTCAGGTCAGGTCAGGAAGCTTCAACATTTGTGGCATAACACCTATTCATAGATAATAAGGCAGAAAAATGACAGATGTACCAGTGCCACTGACTTTCTTGTGTCATTTTCTGTTGCATTGGTACAATCTAACAACTAAAGATTACTAAACCCTTCTTTACAAGAGTTCATAATACTATCATATAGTTTACCTTTTACACTGAGCAACTACAGTAGACCTTGCATTACTGCACTTTTCTGCTATCAGGGTGTAAATCTTCTTTCTAATCTTGTCGGTGTCTGTTTGTTTGGTGGACTGATCCGTGTCTGTTTGTTTGGTGGACATATCCCTGTCTGTTCGTTTGGTGGACAGATCCCTGTCTGTTCGTTTGGTGGACAGATCCCTGTCTGTACGTTTGGTGGACAGATCCATGACTGGTTGTTTGGTTGATAGTTCCATCACCTTTTGTTTGGTGGTAATATCTATGTTTGTTTCTTTCCCAGATAGATCCGTATCTGTTTGTTTTGTAGCTACATCAGTGTTTGTTTGTTTGGTTGGCAGATCTATGTTTGTTTGTTTGTTAGCTAGATCTTCCTTGATAACCTTAGATATTTCTGCCAGTGCTGCCTGCACTAGCCCCATCAGAAGCCCGCCCTCTATCTGTTCCTTACAGTTACTAACCACTCTTTCTGAGACAAAGTCAATGGTTTTCTGTACAGACTGTGGCTGGTTATGGTAGAAGTTTTCTATCAACTGTGACTGATGAAAAATGAGAAAAAAACATTACAGGTATGACAGCACTAGCCACTTATACAATGACATGTTTTTAAAATATTGTGAAGATTTTGAGCATTTCTTTGAACAGTTAATGATTTACAAGTTTTAGGGGGGAAAAAACAAGTTTAGCTTAAATTCAGAAATGTTTAACCCTGTGAGTGTATTTGGTCGTTAGGAATAATTGTACCTTAAAATAGGATGCAGGGCTTCATTATGATTGATGTTTATCATTCACCATGGTTACAAGTCAATATGGCCTAAACTATTTTATCTAAACAAGGTAATTTTGTTCTTTTTATTAAACTGGTTTCAATTGAGACCACTATATTTTTTGTGTGAAAATCCTATAAAGAGTGAAAACATGTATCCATCATGTCTCCATCTACCTGTAAACAAATTGAGTCAAAATCTACCTGTAATCTCTTCTCTATTCTTGATAGATAGTTCTTCTTGTTCTCATCTTGTGGTACATTGTCAGCAGCTATTGGGGTGATTTTCTTGAATGTGTTCCCTTGAGATTTCATCCCAGCTGCTGACTCCAACAGTAAGACACGAAGTTCACCTACAGATGGAATTTGGGAAGACTTTCATGAAATTGTGATGTAAATACTTGTAGACAAATAAAGTAAACAAAGTTTAGGTTTCAAATTCACCTACAAATCAGGTTTCAAGAAGGACCCCTAGGAGATAAAAAAAAAAGTTTTGTTTTCAAGTTCTCAAGGACAGTTGAAACAAAATTCTGGATGATCATTAGAAACACTGAGCACCTAAATATCTTTCAAATATTCTTCTTTTTGTCAATCTACACAACTGAAAGGATTTTGTCAAAGTCAACTGCTGCAATAGAAATATGCAAATATACCTACCTAAATATGGACAGCATAAATACAATAACTGTGTATCTATCAGATCAATGGCATCTAAACATGGTGAATCACCACTGAGGGCGCTGTTTGTGATCTCACTCAGTGATTGGTCATACAGCTTGAAGAAGAGACCTTCTGGGAACACTGGAATCTAAAAGGTAAACACAAAACTAAGGATATACAAACAAATAAATAAATAATACATAACAATGGAAGTAAATGGCACCGACTTCATCACTAAAATTTGTACTGCAGTACAATATTGAAAATATCATTGTACAACTGTATGCAGATTTGAGTGTGTGAGCATTTCATGATGTTCATGAAATCACGTGCATGCATGGTTACATATTCACAATTATAAGTATGCTGTTGTTGAAACTTAACTGTGTAATAATAACAGAATGTCATGATGCATGAGTACCAATGTAGGTACTCCGAGTATCTGCATTTGTACCCAAAATTTTTATTTACCTGGTAGAAACACATTTATAACATTTACCTCAAAAAGCCATCCTAGTAGTAGCAACATTAAAATGTAATTGTGGTTGATTTCATTTCCTGCAACTACCATGGCAGTCAGATGTCTGGAAAGAAAACATGCAAAATGTACACATATTGATTAGGTCTAGCTGTTGATAGAACTCCCTCTAGGTATTCAGTTATGATTTAAAATTACATTTGGGTTTACTTTTTGTGGTACATAATATACAGTATCTCAGTCTTGGCTAATGAGTGGCTGTGTGCATACAATACCACCCATACAAGTCTGTGTCAACCCAACAGTGCTCTTTAATAAGTATTAGTGTGTAATATGTATGTGTAGTATTTTGAACATTGACATCACGTGAAAATGATGCATCAGTAAGACAGTAAGAGATTTTAGTGCAAGATAAGGATTTGCTTCCCCTTCACACTGACAAATTGATGGCATTATGTTTAATCTATGTATCAGGAAACCTTGCAAAGCTTTAAAACCTACAATATTGATCTGATGGTGTTGTAATATTGATTATTTACCTGTACAGTTGCAGCAATTTGTCTAACACACTCTGATAGTACAGACAGTGAGGTGCTAAGTTGTCCATCATACTCAGATAGTCTATCACCCATGGTAGTGTTAATATCAACTGATGTCTGTCCAGTGCTGTACTTAACTCATGTACAATATCTAATGGTACTCTGATCTGAAATCAACACATATGTATGGAAGAGTTAATATCAACTGATGTCTGTCCAGTGCTGTATCTAACTCACATACAATATCTAATGACTTTATGTTAAACTAGTCTGACATCAACACATATGCATGGTAATGTTATTATCACCTTATGTCTGTCCAGTGCTGTATCTAACTTGCATACAATATTTAATGGTACATTGGCCTGAAATCAACACATATGCATGGTAATGTTATTATCAACTAATGTCAGTCTAGTGCTGTATTTAACTCGGCATACAATATCTTTTATGATAAACTAGTCTGAAATCAATATGCATGCATAACTGAGCACATTTATGAGTGAGACCACAATATTTGTCAACTGATTCACCAAGTTTCCGTAATGCAACATAGTAACCTTGAGGTCCATTTCCAATGCTCCAAGTATAGTAATGACTAAATTTTGAATACCCAACATTCATGACAAGTAAAGTATTTATGACAAAAATACTAGTCTGATCCAGTGACTTTGTCCTGTACCCTTCTATGGCTGAGACTTACCTCAGAATGAAATTGGAGCTCCATTACTCAAATCTATTTCAATTTGAGTTGTGAAAGACTGAAATAGTACTTCAAGATATCATTCATTCATTAATTCATCCATTCATTCATTCATTCATTCATTCATTCATCAAGATATCAAATATTGGTTACTAACACAATATCACATGAGGGTTTCTCTAATGATAGAGAAACCAAAATAGTAAAGTTGTATAAACTGCAATGGTACTAGACCTTACCTCATTTCTAATGGCAAGAATCGACATCTCTAAGTGTGCAGGTAGTTTCTCTGGACATTGGTATGGTAGAAATACAACAAGTCCTAAAAACTTTCCCAATAATTTATTTGTAAGAAGACTACTGACTAAAGCATCTCGCTGCTCCTGGAAATAAGTAAATATTGAATGAGATAATGAGAAATTGTCCCAAGATATGTTTTTATAAATACTGGATATCCTACTTAATTCAAGGCCATATAACCAGAATGATATTTTTAAACACATCATATTCCATATTTTGACATGTGTAGTGTATAAGGGTTTGAAGTGTGAAAGAACTGTTGTTTTTTCTGGAGCTGAAAATAAAAAATGGTAGTAAATTTGTACCTGTGTTACACATGGTTTGGTTCCATTTTCTTGTGAATCCACGGGCAGTGATAACTCAACTCTGTTTAACTGGATAATTACAATAGATATAATGTATTATACGCATTGAGACATACAATAGACAATACACAATGTAAAAACACATTACCATTTATCAAGAGATGAGATTACCATGTTTATCATGAAAGATACAAACAAGTATTCTAAATTTTCAGAAATTAAGTATGAAATATCAACACACATGTTCTTTCTATGTCTACAAATCTATACAGATGAAGGATTCATACCCTTAAATTTTCTGTACTTTCTATGACTAACTAATGTCATTTTCACAGTACATTTGTATATTTTAACATACATCTGACCAACGGACTTGCCATGACAGAAAGTTTATTTTTCAGGCTATCCAATTTCCAGCATTTTGCAACTGATCATTTCATAACTAAATTATAGAAATTTTGTAGGGTAAATTAGATTTTTCTGGGAATTTTCAACGGTGTCAGTTATTTTAATTACATGGTTTTTAGGGACTTTCCATACATATACAAAACCTATGTCAGAACCTAACACTAAAAATATATGGAAAGTGTCTACCTACCTGTAATATCTTGGCAGACAAACTATCCATCAAATGCTGATTGAAGATATGGCTGGTGAAAAATGAACATAACACAAACTATCAGATGAAACAAAGCTGGTGTATGTACAAATGAAAGATTTGATTTAGAACAGCTGCACACATGAAAAAAGGTAAAGTTACTTTGACTGGGAAACAATTACACATGAAAATAGTCAAATTGAAGTTTACTAATTCAATTTGAAAATGAAGGCTGTTATAAGTCAAATCAAAACTACAGGTTGTATTTCAACAATGACCAATGATAAAGTGTACTAATCTAACTGATGTCAAAGATGTACAAACATTGTTGAAAACATTTTAATATATACCAATATTTTCACAAAGCATTCCCTCTTAATAGTTGGACAACGAGGTTGGGATTTCTCGACTATTGCCTAATCACACCAACTATGCAGTGGTTGGTAAATCTTACATTAGATTTCTTACCTATCTGCAATAGTAACAAAATTGTGAAAGAACTCTTCAGGTCCTGTAAATGTAGGTGGAGGGGAGGGTCCTCCATAGGATAAAGGCATGATGAGTCTTTCTTGTAACCTGTCAATGAAGAAGTGAAATTTACGTCAACAAAAATTAACATCAATAATCATATCAATAAAAACTACTATAACTACATGTGCACTGCCAATGTTTAGTATCTTGTGGCATACTCAAATCCTTTATCATAATCTACCAATGAAATATACAACAACTTATAAATATAAAATGTGATGTATTAACAATTTTGACATCATTTATGTATTATCATATAACTATTATATATCTATCAATTCTGCCTTTTTTATGGTGAAATCACATATTGTTTTATAACTTGATCTAGGAAGTTATAAACAAAAGATAGGCTACTGAAGATCCAAAGAGCATACACCGGTACAACAGAAATGTACATGAAAGATCAACAGTACTTTCAAACCCCCATGACTAACAGAGAGGGCAAAATACTCTCGTACTCTGAATTATATTTTTTGAACGGTATGAAGCAGACAGAGGAAGTCTGATAAGATATTACCTACTTATAGTACTGGGGTATCTAAATCTATAACACCATTAACCTACCTTTTGAGTTTTTCAGGATTATTCTTTCTGAGATGTTGTAGGAATTCCATGTCATCTGTATTGCTAGTCAGATCATCTAACTGACAATTACCACTTTTACACATCTGTAGTGAGTAATATATGTATGTAAATAAAGCGTTTGTTCCCAATTATGCAAACTCACTGGTGTGAAAATGTTATCATGCAAGTTATGAGTTAATAGTAAAACCCATAAGCTCATTTTGCAAATTCTGATAAGCATGTCAGAGCATTTTATTGAATTTCATGCCTGATATAATATAGAATCAAACGAATGCATCACTGTAGTTTCTACTTCGTTTTACATGATCATTTATCCTCTAATATGTTCTGTATGTTCAACTCACTTACCAATTTGACAACAGATAAAGACACAACTATAGTAAATAACATTAACAATATGGCCCTGTGGTTCAGACCTACCTTTATAAGCTGTGATTGGAAGAGTCTCACAAAATGGGCAAAGTTGGCAAACTCCAACTGGTGATGAACTAATTGCCTAAACAGAAAACCAGAAGGTGATATATCAGACAAATGAATGTCAATAAAATATAAATTTGTACATTAATTTACATAATATTTACTCATGTCAGAGTTATAGGAGTCAAAGTAATTCTAGATTACAAAAACTTTACCACACTTCATGTGTCTTTGCTGTTTTCAGAGTTCATCCTTAATAAAACACAAACTTTCTTTGGTATTTTGACACACAACACACACTTATAAACTTACCATACTTTGTGTGCCATTGCTGTTTTCATAGTCCACCCTGGCTTATGATGGTTATCTTCCCACTCCCTTACCAATTCATAAAATGTATCCCTGGATGTAATAAAAATTCATTCATTCTTCAAGAAAGTTTTCATTTATTACTTATACAAAGACAAATTTGAAGCACCAATCAATACAATACATCAATGAAGACGACTTGTTGACATCAGAATTCAATGCAACACTGCTATTATATAGCGATTTCAGGTTATCAAATTCACACTGAAAGCTGCAAACCCATCTGCAGTTTGATCTTGAAGATGCCTAGATGTGAAAACTGCTAGGTGTATTAAACATCGCTTAATTTGCTTCCGTAAGTTACTAAAGCTTACATTAGAAACAAGTTTCTAAATCATCTTTTTCATATAAAGTCCTGTTTACAGTTGAACCAATATTGACCACTAGCTTTCATTAAATATATATGGATATATACATCTATGTTATTTGATCGGATAATTGACAGATATCATAGTTGACATACCTTTGTTTCTTGAAGAGATGGAATGATCTATCATTTGGGAAGTTGGTTCTATTGTCTGTGTCAGCTTGAAATGCCACACCAGGTACAATGGTGGTATTCTTTGACATGTAACCAGCACTACAACTTGCTTCACTTAACTCTAACAACTTGATTTTCAAAGTGTCAGAGAACTGACTGACTCTAGGATTGTCAGAGAGCAGTCTCAGAGTTGCTTTGTCGAGATATACCAGTAACCTGTAAGTGAAATACCATATATGGATGTAGCTCCTGTTTTATCAATTGATAAAAAAGCTGTAAACTTGACAAGAAATACCAGTAACCAGTCGGGTAAGTATATATGATATATCAGTCAAAGGTGAACATCTGTACAACTGTACAATGGTGTTGGACGGTAGAACATTAGACTTACCGCTGTAATCTTGATAGAACTGCAACAGCAAAATACACACAATTATGAAGACTATGTAAATAGTTGATGTCATCTACATCAGCTGTGTTTTCGGAGATGATGTCTTCACCGACACCCTTCACTGTCAGTAGTTGGATAACGAAGTACAATTCCACTACAATGTTTGGCACTAACAGTTCTGAGTGACAGAAAGTTGAAAACACAAAATATGGTTATATTAATTTGAGCTTTTCTTGATACATGTTAGTTTTTAGTATGGAATGGACACTACCAACCAAACTCTGGAATGTAAAATACAGATTCTGAAATAGTCTGGCACACTACAGCCTATTATATTTTAATTCAAGAATCTATGTAGGTTATCTAACTAAAGTGGAGTATCATACATTGTCACTGTCAGCCTCCACCAAGTCCTATTACTTCTGATTGACCAGTATTAGAAATAATGTATTGACATTGCTAGATTCAACTTGAATCCATTACTATATAATGGCCCTGTTGAATTCTTGGTATGTTGTATGTATACATACACTGATAATAAATCATGGTTTTGGTCACACGGTCAATTCATGGTGATTTAGCTGAGGGCACTAAGCAGGTAAAATCTACCAAAAGTTCCTTGGTAACTTTGCCAAGGTTCCTCACCAAAATCCTGGGACAGTGTATGTTTACCTGACTACTTCTGTTACTGAGATTCCCCAACCTCAGCATAAATACTGAACCAAAAGTTCTACACATAAAGCTATATATACCTTGCACACAACTGCTGTACATTTCAGCTAAAATGTTTAGTTGACTTATGTATGCCACTTTGTCTTTCCTTGCTTCCTTCAATTCTGCTTTGAAGAGACTGGTCACAGGAGGTTTTGTAGGAGTTAGTTGTATCGGTGGTGGTGACTGTAATATACCACCACCACCACCACCACCACCACCACTGTCTGTTTTACTAGGACTGAACACTGTTGATGTGTTCTCTAGTCTTTGCTTCTGTCTCTCAATCCTCAACAGTTCTCTTTCTTCATCTAAAGACTTTGATGTTGACTTAGGACTATTAGCACTTTCAGTATGATTGCAATTCCTCATCTTTTGTGGGCTCATAAACTGAGTTGACTGTATTGGTTTTACAGAAAATGACACTTCAGTATTTTGAGCAACAACTGGTGTGGTGGTGAAACATTTCTGAGTCCTATTCTGCAATCTTTCTCCTGTAACTGGTGTGGGTTTGATTCTACGACTAGCTGTAGCTTTACTTGAGGATGACCCACCAATAGGTGGGAAATCCTCCAAATTATCCAACTGTAAATGTGGTGTAGGTTTATATTCCGGAAAAACTTCTTTCACTCTCTCTTTGTGGTCTGGATTACTTCTTCTTTTATTCCCGGATTTCCTCCTTGTTCCAGGAGAAGGTTGGTACTGCTGATAACCTTTCTGTTTGTCTTCATAATTATATGTTGCACCTTTCTTTTTATGTCCCTTTGTCTGTAAAATTTCAGGTGATGTACCATGAAGGTCACCTCCTTTCTGGGTTGGTCTGTGACTCGGTGAGTTTTTATGTCTAGTACCTTCAAAATACGGACTGTATGGTGAATACCCACATGGCGGTGAAAGCGAGTCCTCTGACTTGGAAGAAGATTTTGGAGTTGTCTGGCAATGTCTGGGGCTGGGGCTGGCAGTAGGTTTGGCACAACTTGGAGTCGATATGAGTTCACAGCGTGGACTAGTTTCACTTTTAGTTGATTGTGGAACATTCACTTCTTGTTTCGGACTTGGCTCTTGTCTTCTTGGACTACTAAACAATTGTATTCTGTTGGTACTTTTAGACTTATAGTTTCCAGTTGATTTATAACTAAAGGAAGGGTTTTTACCAAGTGATCTTGGCGTCTTTACTGGGGATGCGCCCGTAGATAGAGATGAGGAAATTAATTCAGAGCTCTGCTCTCTTAAAAAGTTTAAAAGGTATGGTACAAATTCTGTCTGCTGGTTGCCATCATTTAACAGCTGGTACTGGGCAGTGAATTCCTGAAATGAGAACAATAGACACATTAGAAATATATGTATGGTTGTAATAGATTTGTTCCTAAACACTGTACACACTAAATACTAAATATAGTATAATCACTGCAGTATACATTTCTGGATTTCACTACATAATTTCCCAAGTGCTGATATAGACTACCTCCTACGGCAATATATGAAATGCAACTCTTTGGTGTAACCGACACCAATAAAATATTCTGGTTAATATCAAAATCATCATGATTAACTGTGTGACTTTGGACTTGAGACAATATTTCCTGTCAGTGTCAGGTTGGGTGACCAGGTGTCAACAGCAATATGTAGCTCTCGTTGCTTTATACTTTATCAGGAGGCAATATGACGAACACACATGTAATAGATTTAAAAAAAACGAAATAATTTTCATTCATAAATATGATAATTATAATAAATGTAAACAAATAATAATAACACAAATATTAATGGAGGGGAGTTGAAAAAATGTACTTATATATGTTTTATACTTAAACTTGTACTTGTCATTTAAATAATGTCAGCTGATAATGCATATTTTGAGAAACATCGATTTGATCACAATGTATCCCATTTCACAGTTTGTGAAATCTAATCTATCATTCTATGTTTTGAGGTCATCCTCCACGAACGCAATTTCACAGAACAGGTTTATTGATTGGCTTGCATGGCATGCCATTCAGTAGCATCATTTCCAATTCGGTCAGCTATGTCAAATGTGTACTCCACCTGATTCTTTTCTCCCTTTAACCATGAAATAACGTGTTTGGGAAGAATTTTCCCTTCCAGCATCAACTCGACGACGGCCGCCATTACTTTAAAACTTGTTCGTTTGTTTTTAGTCAAATTCCTCAAATAAAAACGGCGGGAAAATTGGGGGCGCTTTATTAAAAACCAGTTCAGTTGCATGACGCATGTAAACTTCCGAGTGTTCATACATTGATACGTACTTGTAACTATCCGCTCGCTACAAGATGCCGAAGAGACCACGTTCGAACGAGTTTGGGGGCTCACCATTACAACTTAAAACACACATTGGTGTGAGGCAGATGAATGAGTCGAAAGAAGAAAATATGAAAGAAGTTTATGGTAGGTTGACCTCATTCATGTCATTTAGTGTATAACATTGATGTACATCATAAAGTCAGTTGCATTCACACTGCGATAGACTTTTACAGTAGGGTTCACATTTTCTTCATGTACTGTGTATACAACTGTTAATGTAAGCAATGAGAAGTAGATGACATGAGATAGCTTGTCTTCATTTCTCAGACCTATTATTGTTTACACTGCACCACATGTGTCACAAATGTGAAGGTTTACTTCATTTTCTCTTTGTCAACAACGAAAACTGATTTACATGTACATGGTTCTGTCGTCAGTAATGTGTATTGTTCTCTCCCCCCCCCACACACACGTATATATTCAAGATTAATGTTAAAAAAGAAAACTGGAATGTTTTTCGCATATCACCCAATCAATCAATCAACAATCTTTGTTATACTCAAAACACACAAGAAGAGAGTGTGGTATGGTACAATTCAGGGGGAAAAAGAATATGAAAAATACAAAGTGTGCACCTTCATCTTTATATCTGTAACTATATACAGTTGTATGCTAACATAGTTGAGTATCAGGACACTGAATGTAGTCAAAAAGGAGAGAAGATTGCTGGGTGAGAACTTTAACCCAGTACTTCTCTATTACTAGATGCACTATCAAGGCCTGCCAACTGTGCTACCCAGGCTGACTTCCACCACAAACAAGGAATTAATTATATTTCTTCCTTGTCTGTGCATCCACTGACCCATGACATTACCCCTGTATGTTGTACCACTCGATATGCACTAGTATAGACAGTCTAATCACAGGAAGTCTCTGACTTCACAATGCAGTGATGGTAATCATCTTATGTCTATGGATATAGACCAACCATTGATTGTGAAGTCACAGCTCCTACCACTACCAGTACAGTAGACAGGTTAATACAACAGTTGTAACTTATAAGACCATTGCATACCCACCCAGCAGACTTCTCTCCTTCTTGACTATATTCAGTGACCTGCTATGACTAGTTGCTGTATCTTTAAAACACTCTCATTTGCAGAGTGTCAGGGTGGTTCCTTTCCAAGGATCAAAAATGACAGTTTTGTTGTTTCATTGTCATTTCAGCTAAAACCCGTGCAATGCTGTTTGGTGCTAATACTAAGTCATCTCCTCATTCCAATGGTACTTCCACATGTAATGGACTGAGTAATGGTACTACAAACACTCCATGCAATGGTACACCTAACAACCTTTCCTATCTACCTAGTGGTCAAGCTATGCTGAATATGCATGGTCAGCTCATACCAGCAGATGCAGCTCAAGGTGAATTTACATTGTAATTGTAATAATGTTTATATTGAATATTTGACATGTAATAGATGTACTTACAGCTGTATGTAGTGAATGTTAGTGAGTAATGTATTTGTTGTATGATCTCTTGTACCACTGCTGATCTGTATTACCAAATACATGTACATGTTCCAAGTTTGTCTGTTACTCTCTGTCTACTTTGACCCAGTGTGAATTATATTGTACTTTGACAGTCAAACCCCAAATCATCAACCTCACCCCCAGATCTGAACTGACAGTCTTCCGCCATATTTTGCATGCATGTAACACAACATACATACATACATACATACATACATACATACATACATACATACATACATACATACATACATACATACATACATACATACATACATACATACATACATACATACATGATATATGCACACTGTAGACAACATGTAGTCAGACTATCAATGTAATAATTGTCACAGATTCCCTCCCCCAGCCCTCTGAACTGACAATTTTCTCCATATTTTGCAGGTAAACACCACATGAATGGTGACACACCAAGTGACATGTGTACACAATGCAGGAGAACTGGGGCAGTCAGATTATGTCCATGTAATTATTGTGACAAACCAATATGTTCTCATTGTCATCAAAGATGTGACAACTGTTCAGGTGTATACTGCCTCTTCTGTACTACTGTAAAGTAAGTTTTCTTCTGTTGATACAAAATAATTATGTATACATGATTTTGAAATTTCTGGTGACAAGAGCCATCCTGGTACTTGTATTGGATTGGGTAGTGTTTATTGCATCAAACACATCAATGTGTGTAAGACAAATAAGAGTATAGTTACTAATACTCCTAAGTGTTTCATTTATTTGTATTGTTTTGTAGTGTGAAGTATTCTGTGGAAAATCCCATTTCATCATGAAAATTGATGTCATGACTATACATGGTGTGGGAAAAGTTCACTACTGACTTGCTTCAAGTTGTATTAGATTGACAGTAGTCATTTAGTCTAATGATATACAGTGTAACATGAAGATAGCTATCTTTATTTCTGTGTTTCTCATGACCCAACTCTATATTTCTTGAATCCGACCCAACAAAGTTTTTGATTTTTGACATCTGGTAATCACGCCCTCTATGGCCAGTTCAGTAAAATATAACTTCATTGATGACAAGGTGGCAATACGACAAGCATGTATCTAGGTGAATGTTATCATTTATTGCTGACATTTGTACAATTGTAACTGATGCCTCATTTTAAATTATAAAAATTAACGGATGTATTCTTCTTTTCTCTATTATAGCTACGATGACAGATATGAGAAGCGTTTCTGTGTAAATTGTTCATCATAATAAAGAAGGAAGACTATTTGATTTAGACAGTCTGATTTACCTTCAGCTTCATGACATTTTACATGAACTGAGCTCTACTGAAAGAGTGTAAAAGCATCCGGGAAAACTTACATGCAATTTGAATTCAAGATTGTGAGAAGTGAACTCTCATCCACACCAAGGGTCAATGTACCTTCTATGATAACTCATAACCCATTGGCTGTGCTATGTGTAGTGACATGCCAGTGGAGGAATACATGAGTTAACAGAACTGTGACTCCAGTGTAGTATATTTGTTAGTAAGAGATGGTCTTTAGAATGATATATTTTTGTAAAATTTATTGCATAAAATGCCAGAATTTGTGTAAAATTCAAACTCGCATTAATTGATGTGTATTAAAATAGTTGAGGATATAAGTCTGTGTTGTATATTGGTAAACAGATCAGCTGATCGTTTACGTTTCACACAGATAGAACCAGACTAACTGCTGACAACTTCTGTTTTACATATTATCAATATGTTTTACAGATGAACATGAAAAAGTCCACACTGAAATTTTCTCTCTTTGTTTCTTTTGTGTTTGTTTTCAGTCACCATTTATACATATGAAATGTATTTAACTTTAGATATAAGATATTTGTTCAAAATAAAGAAAACTTGAACTCAGTAAAATGTCCGACTTGTATATTTGTATTTATGTTAACATAATCAAGGACCCCATTGCTCATGTTTCATGAAAAAAATATATGTTGGTTTCTCATTGTCATTCAATGTGTAATCTATGTAATGGATGACCTTCCATGCCATGGAACTCAGCTTGTTGAAAAGAGAGAAATTGGTAACCTTGCTGTTTTACAGCCGTTGGTTTTATTGACCTGATATGGGATATGGTTGATATGCATATTTATGTATCAGACATAATGATTAAGATGGTATCCATGGTGATTAATACCCTGCTAATTTAGGTCAAAATGTGTTCGTTATACTTGAATTTTCATAATATACTTTATAGATTTTGAACACAACTGTGTGCCTTAATTATGCCAGACAAATTTGTTGCTGCACCTGCCCTTACAGCACTGTGTATTTGCATATGTGTGTGTGTGTGTGTGTGTGTGTGTCAATGATTTTGTCAAACGCCAGCTGGTTAATCAATATTGTGTCTGATGGGTTTGTAGGTTGAAGCGTAGTTTGAAACTTCAGGTAAACTTATCAAATTGGTTATTTATTAAAGTGAACAAATAATGAAAATAGTTAAAATGTAACAACACGAGAACTAAAATTGTTCAGATTCATATTTTTTCTAGATGTATATATACTTGGACGTGCAGACCTGTTAAAATCATCAGATCATTAATATGCAAATTATACAAGTTTTGGAAAATGTAAGAGAACGCTTCTAACTGTTGATTGAAACAGTAATATACACGTTATTGTATATAGTAGTTATTATGATGATCATGGAAGTATAACCCACTTCCATGTTATGATAAATGTTAGTAGCTGACCCATTGTCTAAACATATCAATTTTTAGCAGAAATATTAACTACTCCCGTAACAATTTACATTCCTCAAATATTTCCCAAACAGACAATCCCTTGCAAACATCAGTACTATACCAAACAGCATAGGAGGTACTTTTAGAGTGACAAAGAAATTTCAAGATGTCATATATTCCAATATCTTCCAAAGTTATGAATTAGGTAAAGTAATAACATGCCCGTATATTAACTCTATGGTTCTTGATTGCTATTTTGATTTTATATTGAGATACTAATTATGTTAGTCCAACTACTGCTTTATGTTAAATCATGTACAGCAACTGGCAGTCTAAGAGCTCTCATCAGCAATTCATGTCCTCCATAAACAATATTATGATATACTTGTTTGGATACCAATATTAATAAATTCAAAAACCATGATATATTGGTTTTCATGCAACTGTGGTCATATTTCACCACCTCTATCACACGATGTTAGCGTGTTTTTTGCTTCTGTTAAAATAAATGTTGGTGTGCCCAGTAGTATGCTTTATGTATTTTATATACCAATCATAGTCGAAAACTGGTCTTTGGTTAGAGATAGTGCCACTTTAAATTATAAGTGGTGTACTTTGGTGATCGGACATTGACAATGTGATCTGGGGTTTTGTTATCCTTATCAGACTATGGCAACACCTTTGTTCGCAACCAAAAAGACCCCAATTCCCACTTTGGGACATATCATCATTCAATGACAATGATGCAATTTACTGTAAAGTCCCCAGAACAACACATGACGACATTATAGGGTAGATTTATCTTGTTTCATATAAAGGCTAACGTGACATAGTTAAGTGACATTAGAAAAATGGGGTTTACTAGTTTCATGACAATGTTTATGGTTTTCTAACTCTATGCAAGACTGCATTTTATGGCATCGTACAAAGCGTTTCAATTTAAAAAGAGGATTGCTCTATGAATAATTAATGTAGTCAAAGAAAGTGGCGTATTTATGAAGCTTTCAATATTCATTGACACGATAGTCACAAGTAATCACCAACGGTTTTCCCTTGATTAAAGACAGGCATGACTATCTATTAATTACTATATTTTCTACAATGTCACAATAGATCCAAAATGTTGGGATAAAGACTAAATAAATGTATCATTTTAACTGTACTTGTGTTCACGTATGCAGACTCTCAACGCTAAGTTGGTACATTGTCTGTTGTAGAATATGGAACGCAGGGACTCTGAAGTGAGATAATCCTGCAATAGAAGCACACAAGACAAAATAAATTATATCTAGCGAGTAATAAGTGGGTCAATCACAATTTTTGTTTATTGTATTTACTTCGATGTAGACAGTTGCAAATGGAGGTAATGTGTGATGATAATCATTTCGGATGTTTACAGAGTATAGAAGTAGAAGTAGAAGTAATACTTGTTCATTGGGGGGGGGGATGCCTAGTCTACCATAAATTCAACGGTTACCGTACTATTACCATGGTTACATGCTGAATATTGTTTGACATCATAAAATTATTAACCCCATCAATCCCTCCCCTCCGCCCTCCCCCACCCCTCCATTACGTTAAAATGTCGATATTTCAAAATTAAACCATACAGATTCGAGTTCGTATCATTTTAGATGTAATTACTGTATATATTGTGGATTGTTTATGAGGAAAGAGGTCTTCTCTGCCCACAATGAAGCCAATCACTCAAAGTAATAATTCAAAAGAAAAACAAGGACAATTTGTAGGCGTCAGTAGACCTAGAAGTCAGTCTATCGTGAAGGATTTGACGCCAAGTTACCCATATTATTAGTAGTTAGGGTTGACTAAACGATATACATGTATATGTTGACAGCTGACAAAGATAATATAAGGATTGTCTGGTTGAAAGGATATAAGTCACTTACACGCCTCTAATTCTAATAAAATACAAATAGATAATACCAGTAGTAAAAAAGTTTGTTGAACAAGAACTCTCCATGAGTTACCGTGATACGATATTTTGGGGCGTTTTAAAGCATCTAAATGTCATTTCATGTTTCTCCCTGATACGATGTAACTGACTGATCTATAACATTAAAATCATTTCCAATGACATATCTTTCGTTACAATTTTTGGTACGTCACGAGGTGTATATTAATTCTCATAATTATTCACAATGTCGTAAATGCACCATGTATCGTAGATTAAACAAGTGTACCCTGGGTAATATATCACTGTATATTAGATGTCCATTACCCCTTCAAAAAATGGTTTGAGCCATTCATCAGTGGGATTATACATATTTGAGGTAGCTTGTGATACACTTGATATTTGTCAAAAACGACACAGGACTAAAGAGAATTATTGGCATCGTCATGTCACCAACGAAAGTAGCAGAATATGACATTGCTTTTAATTTCCTTGTGATGGTAACGTTGTATGTTATACAACCAACAGGTAAGTAACAAGTTGTCGTTATAAGATCGAACGGATACTGTGCCGTACTAACTCTTTATAAAAGATAATTATCTTGGTTGTCATTCTGTATGTCATTTCTCACACGTACACACACGTGGTTCCTTTAGGTTTGTCAATCTTATTTCAACATACCTTTGAAGTCCCACCAAGTTTACTCTTTAGACACTAATAACGAATCGTTTACTTAAAACGAGATCCTTCTTAAGTTTTTTATTAATGCACATTTGAACTAATGCCATTCAGGGTTATTTCTAGTTCTTTCAAATGCTTACAATAGAAACCAGTCATCATTTTATCTCTTTAAAGATGACACACATGTAGTTAGTTCTTTCTTTTCTGTAGATTCTAGATCTTATATAAGCCCATTGTTAAAAAACAAACATTTTCATTCTATAGCTATCAGAAATGCTAGACCTATAATATATTTTCTTATGACAATGCGGAATCCCTTCCTCGGTACTTTTTGTCACCATCCAATCTGATTGTCGTTTTTCAAACAGTGAAGTATTCAATGAATCCCTTTAGTGATAAGTGTATCAATTAGAAGTGTTTGATATTAAATGTTGAAAGTCGTTCATCACTGACGATAACTTGTCTCACAGTTTGGCAAACTATTAAGTATTTTAAATCAAATACTTGCTCTACTAGGTCTCCCTGTACTCGAATTTGCAAAATTGGGTTTAGTTTTAGTTTTTGAGAAGAACTGAAAAACATGGTCTTGATTTTACTTCTATTCAGAGTTAAGTTGTTTGAGTCAAGCCAGGCCTTGACATGCATTATTTCCTCTTAATATGTCATAAAGTCGATTATGTACAGAATACTAGTACTGAGTTTGGGTTCTGCCAATAGCAAGTGGTGATTAAGTATGCTTTAGTGAGTACAACATATATTAGAGGCACATTTTGATGTCCAGCAAAGATTACCCACAACAATCGTATAAACTCGTATTGTGTTCCTTTAATTTCACATTGGGGTAGTGCTTTCTTACGTGAGGTAGCTAGTACGGTTAACTGTTGAATGACGTGGACAGGACAACTTAGTCGCATTCATCTAACAGTAAAGGTACAATTACATGCATTCCCTTTCATGAGACTGCGTTACATGTAAGACTATACATTACAAGTACTGTACATCAAAATTAGTAGACAGTGGACGGGAAGTATTTGGGAAAAAAATTAAAGCAGAGGATGGGCTGAAGGGAGAGTAAAAGGCACCTGGATGCATGTATCGATATGTTAATTAATGTAAATACATTGATAATATCTTCTCTGTGATCAATTAGCAATTTCACGGACACATGAAATACGGTAATGAAACTGTGAGTTTCATTGAACTGTAACGATGAACAATTAAATAACTTTGTAATTTTTGTTCTGTTTATGTATCAACTATAGTGTACTTGTAATTAAGAAAAAAATGAATGCGTTGTGAAGTGGAAACGATTCACAGTTCCTAAGCAACAATAAGCAGTGAGTCAATGACCTGTGTGGGATATTAAAGTTTTCGCACGTCTCACTAATAATAAAATTAAAATTGCAAAAAGCAGGAATTTCAAACTGACAGTTTAGTTTAGTTACAGGTTCTGTGTTCTCGATACTCTTTTGGTTGTATGTGGCTGTCTGTCTGTCTGTCTGTATGCCTGTCTGTCTATCTGTCTGTGCGTGGGGGTAAGTTTTATAAATACCATTCTGTGATTGCAGTACATAGTGAACATGTGAGGTGAAACGTGTAAAAAAAATAGACAACCCTCTTCGACTCACAAATATCAACAGACACACAGCTACACTAAAAGTCAAGCGTGTTTATGGCGCTAATGAACTACAACTTTGCATTCAGTGAATAGTGTTCATTTTGTTTATATGAAAAAATGAAAAAAACACCTTGAAATGTAAATAAGATAAGAGAAAACTATATTTAAAAAGTGAAAGTAGATATAAAAATCGTAGAATTAATATTAAAAAATGGACATAATAAAAATCGTACAAGCAATATAAAAAAATTGGAATTTCAAAATGTTCTTTTTGGCCTACTCGGCCTGCCATAGTACAATACAATTGGATTTTCATCAGATTGTAGCACGATATACTACTACATACTGATTTGAAAGTGATTGTGTTGTCTGAAACAATTTTCAACTTTCAAGTTAGAAGTCTTAGGCCTAATTAGAAGAATTTAGTTTTTTTAATCCTACGTTGAACTATCGATCTCGCCCCTAAGGTTCTGCATCCGATCTACGAATATTTACAATGGGACAGCACGACGACGCAGTAGCGTTATGTGAGAGTCTGGGAATGAGGCTGGTACAGATCGCAAGTGAAGAAAAGCGACAGGCGGTACATAGCCATATCGTTGACATTGGTGAAACGGGTAATATTTTCTGGATGGATGCAGTGATCGACGATACAAGTAGAGCGATACAACTGTCAGATGGACAACCCTTAACATACACAGCCTTTGCTCCAAGCGAACCATCATCTGGTAGATGCGTTTATTTCCAGTAGGTATCAATATTATCCTACACACGTTTAAATTGCACACTTTGCCATTTAGCATGTTGTCTGTTCTTCCATGTGGTCTTATATTAGAGTCAATCGTACACGAAATAAGATTTTGAAGACAGAATAAAACGTCACCATTGTGACATGCACATTTTCAGTGTGCTAAAGATGGTAGAGATGGACTTCATACAGTTTTGTGAAAGTTTAAAATATGAATTTCTAAACGAGAATGACATAAGTCTGAAAAGAATATTATCAAGACACATCATTTTTTTTAAAGAATGGCTTATCAGTTATAAGTTCACGGTGTACCAGATTGTAAAATAAAGCGGGACCTAGTGTAGTTCAAATCTGTCCGTCTGTCTGTCTGTCTGTCTGTCTGTCTGTCTGTCTGTCTGTCTGTCTGTCTGTCTGTCTGCCTGCCTGCCTGCCTGCCTGCCTGCCTGTCTGTCTGTCTGTCTGTCTGTCTGTCTGTCTGTCTGCCTGTCTGCCTGCCTGACCACCTGTCTGTCTGTCTGTCTGTCTGTCTGTCTGTCTGCCTGCCTGCCTGCCTGCATGTGTGTGTATGTATGTATGTATGTATGTATGTATGTATGTATGTATGTATGTATGTATGTATGTCTGAAGGAATATTTCCCTAAACAAGGCATTATTATTCTTGTATAAAACAGGTGCGACACAACATCTTGCAGTTGGTACAGTTCTAACTGCGATCGTATTTTTCGTAGCGTATGTGAATTTTCGAGTAAGTATAGTCATCCACATTATGTATTAATCAATATTTGTCAAGAAATCGTTCTTACTGTGCATTCTCACTATGGACACCATACAAAACTATTCAGATATATAGTCAGGTGTTAACCTACTATATGTCGTGCCTTGATATCTTTGATAAAGAATTTTGATTCGAAACATCGGATTGCATCTATTAATTCGGACTGTCTCACTCATTCCTTAATGCATATTTTTTATACAAAAATATACATGACCATATTCGTGGGTAGCGAACACCATCACCCTAACGAATCAAGGAAAAGTCAGTCAGACTCATACATGGATCTATGCTATACTAGTCCGTCAATTATCCACCTAGCAGTAAAGCCAGAAAACGGACAATTTGACAAAAATTAAAGCCTGTCGACCTGTTAGAACAGGCGAAACGTTACTCGTAAGAAATTAGTTCCCTGGTCGTGATTCAAGACTAATTATTACTAATAGTAAGTTCATCGTGGTTTTTGTGTGTTTTGGGGTTTTTTGATGATTTTTTTAGACATCCTTTCGAATTCCTCAAGTTCGTAGATTCGTTAGGTTGTTTGAGTTTCAATCCTTATCATATATTTCATTTGATACTCTATAATATTATTTCTAGACTCGTCATTACTCGCAATAAATCGGAAATCCAAGGATGAAGTAGTAGAAGTGTGTAACAGATTCGGTTTAAAACTTGTCAAGATACTGGACCAACAAAAACAGCTAGAGATAGAGCAAGCTGTAATATCTGGCAGCCAGGTTGCTTATGGTGATAACAACTATGTTGTATGGATCGACGCCTTGTTAGTAGATGGGGGACAGGTACACACCGGTGACGGAAAAATAATTCCTTATACACCGTTTGCAGATGGAGAACCGCACGGAAACAGCGAGTGTATTAGGCTGGAGTAAGTCACTCTAAAGTGATGTGTTCAGTTCCTGAACACTTAATTGTAACAGATTTTGAACGCAGTATATGTGTTCAATATAAATACTAGAACGCGTGTGTTCAGATTTAGAACACAGTGTTTTTATTTTGAACGCATAACATATGTTCAAAATCGTATAAACCAGAACACTGTTGACGCATCAGAACACTGTAACAGTTTTTGTACACAAAGTAAGTCACGGTTCAGAACAAGAATAGAACACATGCATTCTAGATCTGAACACTAGTGTTTTATGTTTTTGAGTAAGCATTGAATTGAAGGACTAGTGGCACATATTCATTCTTCCCAAAGGATGACTGATTGGTTGATAACCCCATTAGTCAATGATTAATAATTGCTCCATTAGTCAGATGATTGGTTTCTAATATCCCTAATGCCGTGTTGTTAAAGACAGCGTTACTGTAATCAATTTAAGTATTAATTGAGCATTCTCTACACGAAACATTTTATAAAGTAATACACACTTTATCAAACGCAAGCCATCCCTCCATTCATAAGTCAGAGTATCCATCCATCATCTTCATATCCTTGTCTTGTCTTGACTTGTCTTGTCTATCGGCCTATCCATCCAAACATACAGCTGCGTCTCTTCATCCACGCATCCGTCTTCCCAGATAATCACCCCCCCCACCCGCCCACCCACTCAGCTAGCTATCCTGCCGTCCAACCATCATGTCTGTCTGTCTGTCTGTCTGTCTGTCTGTCTGTCTGTCTGTCTGTCTGTCTGTCTGTCTGTCCGTCCGTCCGTCTGTCCGTTTATTCACAGGTCTTTGTTTATTGACAGCTGTTCAGCGAGTGATGCAGCCTGTCCGTGGGCAAACTCTAACTGTGGTAATCTGTTATGGTTCATATGTGAAGGCGTACGTACGTAAACACATTATACAGTTATATTAAAGAGTCTCTAACCTATCATACTTTGGCACTGCTAAGTAATATAGATGTCTAAATAACATTCTTCCAGCTCTACGCTTCTTTCTTTCGAGTCAGTACACATGGTTTGTCGTTTTCAAATATGGATTCACCATATCATGTTCATATCATGTTAATTTGGTTTCCTGATGCAAGACACCTTAAAATAACTTTGCATTACACGCTGCATGGGGGCTTAATTTCACGGTCGTGGCGTTGAAAGTTTTACATATATCTTAGATTGCCATTTTAAATACCAAGATGAATTATGTATCTGTTATTGTAGGCACATCTTCATTCTTCATTCTCTCAGTATGTTGAATGGGATTTCGCATTCGCCAAGACAATCGCCGCTAAATCTCTTAATTGTCTATATCAATACATTCTTCAGTTTTTGTGTTTTTTTCGTGTATTTTTTTTTTTAAATTTCATTTTACTCAAGGAGAAACAAAAGTTACATCACAAAAGAATTGATACAAAATTATGAAAGTTATCAAAATGGACATTTAAAACATCACAAATTTTCATAAAACATAAATTCATTCTGTTTAGCTACAGACGTTCACTTTAATGAGATTGAAAGAGGGAATAACCTTCTTTAATTTGCAATCGTAGATTGTTCTTTTCGTGAATAGAATAATTATGGTTTAAAGGCACACAGAGAGAAATATCGACTAAGAAAATATGTCTTGTGTATAAAGTTGTTTCACATTTTGTGATGTAATGTCCCGGTTGAATTGATTAATCTGTATGTGAAGCCTTCACATAACAGAGTAGTTAATCATTATACCGATATAAATGAAACGAGGAAATGTCGACTTACTTTGGTTTGCGTAGGATTCAATTCAGTCGAATATCCACATACATCAAAAGACAGAGATAATCTAACTACAAGAGGAAAGAGATTTCGTGTCATTGCAAATCGAGTAAATTATATGCCGTTTCGATTTGTATTGATTATTGTAGCTCCCAGTAACTGGACAGACTGGACACCATCGACTGAGTGTTCGGTTACGTGTGGTGAGGGCACACAACTTTACAGCAGAGAGTGCGTGAAAGCTGATATAGGAGAAGACTGCGAAGGGCCTGCCATACAAGAAGTAACATGTCAACAAGATGCCTGTGCAGGTAATGTACATCATTTAAAAGACGTTTTTTTGCTTTAACGTTGTTGTTGTTTTGTGAAAATTGGGTGAATATGTGACTCTACGTGTACGACGCATAATGTTATACATTTGTAATTGCAAATCAGTGTATGATTTGTGACGTATGGTGATTGACAGGTGACGTCTTGCACTCTGATGTAGTGTTTACCACTCAAGCCACAGTTTCAAATGCGAAATCGATAGCCGCTGGTAATTGGTCAGATTGGAAGCCATCGACAGAGTGTTCTGTGACATGTGGTAATGGTACACAACTCTTTACCAGGGAATGCCTCAACCAGGACCCTGACTATGAATGTGAAGGATCACCAACGAAAGAAGTTGTATGTGAACTACCATTTTGCTTAGGTGAGTTACATGTTACCGCTGTATGTTGTATAGATTCTTTGAGAGTAGATGAATAAATGAAGAAGCATTGTATTCTTTTTTTGTGTGTATATGTCGTCAGTATGTGACTCAGAGAAATACAGCCCAGCGTCAATGGAGGGGGGGGGGGGCGAAACGACATAATAGTTTATAAGCTATGCCGCCCAGACCTTTAATTCAAAGATAAGGCAATGGACTGTACAATTGCATGCGCGCACACATATGACCGCACATGTTCTGTTGCGTATATTTGTAGAGAACGGTAAAGCCATCTCGTATCACAGAACATGTACAACTCTGAGATAATTCCAGGTTATCACCTTGCAAAAATAATTATTAATTTGTATTTGTTTTCAGTTGTTCACGTAAAAGATTCAATCGTAACCATCCGAGAACAGAAATGTACTTTGAATGGTTCCATATCCAATGCTACGTCGACAAAGGTAATGAATATATGTATGCCTTATCTGTCCATCTGATATTTTAAAAACTTTATTTGCGAGATTTTTGTGCCTGATATTACTTGAATCTTTGTTTAATAGCCTTTTGATTAAAGTGGAAAACAGATTTACTTTCTATAGAGTTTCGTTATTTGCAATGATACACCTATGCACTCTAAACAAACTATATACATGCACATCCCGGCACTACAACCCCCACTCTCAAAGCAGTGCACATAGAACCCAGGTCCCTATGCCAGGTTAACGCTAAGAACTTTGAGAAGGAGAATGCCAGAACATAAACACATACATCGCATCCACAACACACAAACATGCACATGCATACATAAATGCATACATTGGGTTGTCGGTGGCCGAACGGTTAGCTCATACGCTTCTTACCTCTACAGCCAGGTGTCGGCTGGGTTTGATTAAATTTACCACTCTGTAAGTAAGAATAGTGTCGTTCAGTTTGACTCTACCGAACAACGCAGGTTTTCCCCGGGTACTCCGGTTTCCTCCTGCCTGCACTAACACTAAACTTTCCTGTTATTGGGCAATGACTGCTGAATAATTAATATAAAAGATAAAGGATAAATAGGTGTATGTATGCATGTATGTATGTATGTATGTATGTATGTATGTATGTATGTATGTATGTATGTATGTATGTATATTATTATGTATTAATAATAAAATACATTATGATGCATGCATTAATTTATAATACCTTGAAATGGTCAAAGTTCAAAATATACGCGGAATTACTCAAAGTCCTAAATCTATTCACTTGATTGAATCATAAAGTAATTGGCTAACTGGCCAATTAAGTTGATTAATTACTTAAAATCCTTCATGCATGATAATTGTGTACAGTTAATTGGCTAACCATAGAGTGTGGAGGCGGAGATGTTATTAAAAGTTGTGTAACCATGTTTTTCCTCCAGCTTTATCGCTTCAAGATTATGTGACGAGTATAATGTTATTGTCCACAGATTGTTACAGGACTTGGAACGTTACTTAACATGACCTATGGCCTAGCTGATTTAAACTTTACACATGAAGAAAGTGTTATAGTATCACAAGGTATGCATAAACATTTAACATTCAACTATTACAAACATTTAAAAATAGTTCTGTGTAAAACATCCCCTTTCTTGGCCTGGGTGCTCTGTAATGGTATCATATATGGTTCTTGTATACTTTTATTTCATATTTAAGTATTCCTGCATCATTCAAACCTCTAGGAGGACAGTCATGTTTTAAGCAACTGATGGAGCTCTTATCGATATTCAGATAGGACATAATCATTACATACTAGAGGGTGGGCAAGGGGCCGGGGGTACCTAGGTACGATTTACAGAAAAAATAAGTGTAATGAAATTTCAATTTTTACATTAACGATGAAAAAAAAACCACAATTTAATTTTTTCATTAACGAGGGAAAAACCCCCACAATTTACGAAATTATGAAGAGAATAAATTGCTATGGAGTTGACATTTTACAGTTAAAGTGGAAAGTTGCTGGAAGGACATTCTAATGCATGCATTCCTTATGCATGTTATGTAAAACTCATGAAACCATACCGATGGTGAGATGAGCAGTCAGTGTCTCCCTACATTTTTGACACACAGGTTTCAATGACTGTCTGTTGAATATGTTCCTTGGAGATGTAGGCAATTCTACAAGCCATAGGTCAACAATACAACTAGGCGGGAACTACTAAAACGATGGAGCGGCACCCCCCCCCCCCCCACCGCTGAAACATTTTGAAATTTTGGGACCAAAAGTATGCGCTCTGGTGGTATATTGACGTATCATACCACCCAGTATCAAAACATTGAACAGTAGACACGTATATTCGGAACAGGGAACCCGGCTTTGAAATTGTGATGCACAGCTTGGTGTAAGACAAACCCATATCAAACTGTACAACATTAAAATACATGTATAGCAAATTACAGTCTAAGATTTTGTTGCTTGTATTGAATCGTAGTACTATTACAGTACATTTGTATTTGTATGTATTTTTTCTTTTACGTGTACGAAGAACAGTCATGGTACTTTTTACGGATTACAGTCAAAATAAACAGTTGATTAGGCAGTACACCGACTACTGAATTACCATTTTACGGACTTTATTGCAAAGTTTTACAAATTTGCGCGAAAATTTCAAAAAGACACGATTTAATGCAAAGTATGAAAATACCCCTTGTCCACCCTCATAATATAGGTCGTGATTTCTGGGTAACTCAGCGATTCGAAAAAACAAATCCACAGTCTTGGTTTACCTTTTACCACCTTAATTCATCATATTGTATCACTGCTGTTTTGATCCTAAATATTAAGTGTGACTATATTGTGTATGTTATACTTACTTTGTTTCTATCTGGTTATTGACTTTGTATATTTCATGTGTAACCAACACCAAACATTAACATTTTGGGAAAACATACCTGCATTTATTTGTTCATGTTAAAGATATCCTTCTTGACATGGAAAGGTACTTATTTGATATGGATACCGTGGTCGACGCAGTTGGAGGACAGTCCGTAACCAAACAAGTGCAAGTTCTGACAAATTCGATTTTTGAAACAGCCGAGAGTCTGTCCACATTTTTGATAAATAAGACAAATCTAGACACTGCGTCGATGACTTTGAAAACGCCTTCACTGGAGTTACATGTCGAAAGTAATACCATTGAACAACTTTGTCACAAATCTTTAATGCTGGAAGACGGCAGTGGATTCACAATTCCTTCATCAAAATATCTATTTCCAAACCTTGCAAAGAACGAGTCAGTAAACAGAGTAGTAAGTACTTACATTCCCTCTACCATCTAGGAGGAGACGCCCTCTACGTTATGATTTGTATCGAAATCAACATACTAGATTGCAAATATATAATTGTTCCGTAGTTATATTTAACGAACACAGTTGTCGTTGTAGATTTCGTTTTCCAGCCACTAAACTATGTATCTTTCGAATGCAAATGTAACTGAGAATTGTCAATGTTAAAAGTTAAAACTAGTAAGTTTGATATATGTAGATTGCACGAATTACCTCACGACTTATTCTCGTTGTTTCTTCCTGCAGGTATTCGGTTCTAGCAGCTACCACAATCTCGTTAGTTCAGATGGTTTTACAAATGGAATACTACTGTTATCATTTACTGATAAAAGTGGTGCCAATTTCAACGGTTAATATAATATTTATTGAAATATTAATTATTTATTAGCTTCAGTAATATCATTATATATATATATATATATATATATATATATATATATATATATATATATATATATATATATATATATATGTCTGTCTATGTATGTATGTATGTATGTATGTATGTATGTATGTATGTATGTATGTATGTATGTATGTATGTATGTATGTATGTATGTATGTATGTATGTATGTATGTATGCATGCATGTATGTATGTATGTATGTATGTATGTATGTATGTATGTATGTATGTATGTATGTATATGTGTGTGTGTATTATTTCTTTCACTACCAGCAATACTAGCAATAAACCTGCATATTCTTGCAGCATGCATGTTCTTCTCTTTTATTACCCTCCATTGTACAACGTTACGTCACATGTAAATCAACACTGTGTCTTATGTATATTAAATTTTATTCTTTGAATTCAGTGCAAATAGTTCAAAGGATATCAACTTATTTAGTCATTTCTGTTATGTTTTTTTAGTTAATAATTCAACAGAGGATATTGAAATAAGGTTGAGTAATAATGGCAACCGGTCAGCAACCTATTCCGTTCTAGATGTTTACCACTTTGGTGAAGACGATGTTTACCATTACGAATGGAATGTGACGGTGATATATATTTTTTAATTATGTTTTAGAACATTACACCAGTTCAGACAATGTCAATATCTGGTCATGCATGTCTCTGAAGACTTCCCAATTTCTATTAATTAGACTCACGGACTTTGCCATGGTCATCACCGCATGACTACAAATTGCAGAGATACTTCTACCTGCAATACGTATTGTGTTTTGTGTTTTGTACCTGTCATTGTTGATCAGAATGACATTGACAGATGGTCATAGTGCCATCTACTCATGTGTCAAGATCATGCAACAGTTCCTGTAAAAAGTGACACATACTATAATAAGCTATTTTGGCCACGATCCATTACTGTAATTGAAAAAAGAAGAAGAAGGCCTTGTTGTATTTTGTGTTCCGGGTTGAGTTTTTATCTTGGGTTGTGGGTGTGGGTTTACGGAGTTACAAAGTTACAATCCTATTGATTATGTTTTTTTTAATGAATACAATAGGAACGAATGGCACTAATGTAAATAATCTAAATTGTGTTCCTTACCAGTATATACCTTGTATTTCTAGGACTTGAAGATACTTCACGCTTTGATCGTTACCTTGAACCATTCCCAATCATTGATGATGAATACAACTTTGTACATGTACATCGACAGTTTTAGTAATGTTAGTCATCACTACAGAGGAAGACATCAATACTCTACATCGTTGGTTTTACATGGAACTCAATCACAGACATTTATACCCGAAGATGAAATCATCTACGATGCAACTTATTTATTTGGGTTTGACCTCCCCTCCAGTAAGTTTTGTTTTGTTCTTTATTCAGTGTCACCTCAAAATGGTGTGAAATGGTGTGAGTAAATCAATCATTGATTGAGAGAGTGAGTGAGTGAGTGAGTGAGTGAGTGAGTGAGTGAGTGAGTGAGTGAGTGAGTGAGTGAGTGAGTGAGTGAGTGAGTGAGTGAGTGTGTGTGTGTGTGTGTGTGTGTGTGCTTGAGTGGGTGGGTGGGTGAGTGATGGAATCCGTGCGAGTACGTGTACGTTTTTTGTATGTATGTATGTATGTATGTATGTATGTATGTATGTATATATGTATGTATGTATGTGTGTGTGTGTGCGTGCGTGCGTGCGTGCGTGCGTGCGTGCGTGCGTGCGTGCGTGCGTACGTACGTACGTATGTATGTATGTATGTATGTATGTATGTATGTATGTATGTATGTCTCTTATCAGTCAGATTTATATGGACATGCATTACATTACATGTTCGTATTCCGTTTGTTTGAACAATTATTTACGTGTATTTCTATCAATTAGGTACATATAATTTCTTAAAAACTTCCAAATTCTTTGTTTGTGCAATTTTAGGCTTAGGTAGTATCAACTTTGCCTTCGTTGTGAAGCAGTACAGATGTGGTTATTTTAATGAACATCACAAGAGATGGGAGGTGGACGGATGTAAGGTATGCGTAGATTTTAACGTATTATTTAGTGCTTTTTCCAGTAGTACTAGTAGTGTATTCACAATATTGAATACTATATTTAATAACAGTATTGTGTCTTATGCTGTCCTGTATTACATTGTTTTATCGTGTGCTGTATGTGTATTTGTATTGTATGGTATAATGCGTGCCTTGTTGCATCCTGTGTATTCCAATGTATTGTCTCATTTTGCACTGTATATCACTGTATTGTATTTGTAATCACTATGTCCTGATTTTCATGATCTTATAGTTTTACGTCATTCATTCACCACAGCAAGTTTATTTCACTTACCATTGTAGGTATCACCGAAGTCCAATGATCACCAGACAGTGTGTTTATGTAACCACCTATAGTGAGACATCCTTCATGGAATCCACATTGTAATAATATCCAAAGGATAATTTTGACAAGATGTGTGGCTTACAAGGACGACAATGTATTTTATCTTAAACTCTGAACCACGTTGAAACGCTCCTTTAAGGAAAAATTCCTAGATTTCAGACACGATCTTCACGGTATATTTACATTGTAAATATTTATTTCCGATTCCGATTCTTGTTTTCAGATGATATCAAAATGTAAATACATGACCACGTCTCAAGACGATTTTGTATTCATTTTTAACGCCTATACATCATGCGTGTCATAATGGTATTAATGACACAGAATTCTATTAATTTTAATTTCTTCTATTAATATTTGTATATGTGCATTTGTGGACATACGAGCTAAAGTGTTCGTCTATTTCAGTGCTGTTATATGTAAATAAAACATTATTAAATTATATACATCTGTCAAGTAGTGCTGCATTCATTTGTTACAATAGTTCTATACGACGGCGTAGTTCTAAACTATCGGACTATCTGCGTAGTTCTACAGTATCGATGTAATTATTATAAGCTTACTCTCTGAACTAGCAGCATATAGTTCCAAACTATAGAACTGTTACAGAGAGAAAACGTCACGGTAATATGATAAGCCTTTGCTTGACTGATAAATTCATCGCGTCAAGTTCAGTGAAAAATTATAAACCAGCCACCTGACACTGAAGTACTAGATTGTCATTTTATGTATAAAAAATAAGAAGATCGCAAAACTGTAGAGAACTAAACCAACACAGAAAATTTAGTGTGAAACCAGTGGTACAAACAACACTCGAGGAAAAACACGAGGGGTTGAAATATTGATTTTCTTTTCACCTACAAGAAAAAAAAAACACTAATTGGTACCAAATACCGTACGACACTATGAAAAGAGTTCAAGATAATAGCTAGAATAATTGTTGTTGATAACAGTTAAAAGTAAAGATAATTAGGAAAGTAGGAAATGTAAATCTTCATCAGGCACGAAGTCGAGCGTTCCAAAGGAGATATATAAATTATTATGCTCAAATTTAAGTGACTGTCAGAGCTAATTGTTCTAACGTAAAAGTTGACAGGGTTGTATTGATATATTGCTAGACAGCGAGACGTACATACAGAAGACAGACATGTAGATACATAGATAGACGGGCAGGAAGATGAACTAACTGGTGTGATTACCTTGTGGATAAATGAATGACGTTTTTTAATTATCGGGATGAGAATGTGTGGTCCATAAATTCAAAAGTTTAGATTGATTGAACGCGCTATTAAATTTTAAAAATCTTCATTTTCATTGTGAATGTTTCTTTTAAAAAAATGCCTTTAAGTTTTCAGAGCTTGCATTAAACTGTATAATGGTTTTATCAGTTACGTTCTGATGACACCCAAAAAATATTTCATAAACTTTTGAAATATTACTGTTCGTATTTTATAAACCTTTGTCGGTGCCATACTACTTTACTACTTGACGGTAGAGCGGATTAAACTCTACACGTTATCGTGTCTAAACGAACTTAATCTGTTAATGTATACCTATATATTCAAGACTCGTCTCATTGTTGTATGTGTCCACAAGTGTGTCTTCCAAAGATCAAGTCAGAAGTTCTCTTCTGTTTGCCGTTCTGATGTTTGTGACTAACGTCATACATACGGTGGCCCACAAGTGAGACGACCCGCACATACAAGATAGGATTGACCATGCCAGCCACATTATGTGATGGATAAAGGAGCAGAAGGATGGGACAGTGGTGGTATTCCAAGTCTCCCCGAGATAAATATAGCCAGCGGTAATGGCAAATACCCACAGACAAACAACAAGAAAACAATCAGCAATATAAGTTCAGCAAGTGACTTTCTTGTTGACTTGGTCCATGTTGGTTGTTACCTGGGTTAAAATTAGAGTGAGCTTCATCTCATTTCCTATTTCGATGTATAGCGATAAATATAGAAACATAGCATAATACGGTAATTATGTGTCACTTTCACTAGGATTATTTTCTTTCATAATTGTAGAAAGAAAGTAATCTCTGCAATATTGTAGTGTCAGCGCTCTGAACACGCACACACACCCTCCTTTGGACACTCCCCTTATGTGCCCTCAAGTTACGAATCATTCCATCCAGGAATAGAAGACTAAGAAAACAATCTTTGCCATGGTGTAATGTCAGTATTCTGTACCCTTCCCCATAAAATTGATCACAACCTCAGATATCCACAATTATGTATATGTGCATTTAGGAATAGTAGATAGAATGAAAACAATCCTTGCGATAGTGTAGTGTCAGCGTTCTGAAACCCTCCCCATCAAAATGGTCACATCCTTACGGAGAAAATGTGAAGCGTTGCAAAAAATGCCCCCCCCCCCCAATAAATAATGGGTATTCCCTTATCATGACTTCGATTTTTGCATCAGTGCTCCATTTCATTGAATGTATACTACCTTTGGTTACTTAGCAATAGTTCTTTGAAGTTCTTTTTTGAGTCTACCACACGCAGTCATTTGTATCACACAAGATATAACATACATCTGTGACACACTTTTCTTCAAAAACTGTACAAGTTTTATTGTGTGCTTTCAGGACAAAGCAAAAGCATATTGACAATGAAAGTACAGAAAAAGTTAGTCCGTGATTTATTTGTAATCATGCAGATACATCAGGTGTACCAAAGACAACACTATTCCTATCTATCCCAAGTACAGCCATGTGAACTAAAGTGTTTACAGCAAACACTGTTTATTGCTAGATGTTAAACTTAGTTTGTCCGTGTGCTACGTTGGTAATGTTTCCCCAATACTGTCAAGTCCTGACCTGACCAACACAAATGAGTACGGGGGATGACTTGAAGTACTTCAACCAATAGTATTTGTATCAAAATGATACTGTTGACAACACTGGCACATACTTAGATTCAAGCCACTGTTCAGTAAACACACTTTGCAGGAAATTGCATCTTAAAATACAATGCTTTAAGTCTTTTCATTGAAGATTCCAAAAAATCTCTGTTTCCATGCCTGAAATTATCCAACAACCTTTACTGGTTCCATTGTTTTGGTGCCTAGCATGGAATTTTATGTTTGCAGTGTGATAGCACTATTTAAAACAGAAGAGACAAGCAGACCAGAGATACTAACACAAACAATACTTGGTATATTACAAATGTAATGTGACAGTGTGGCACCATACAAGACTACAAGGTATAGTGTGGCAGATGAACATATACCAGTGGTATTGTTAACATTGTCTATGCAAGTGTAAATAAATGTGCAGCAGTGTAAAATAACAAATGTCCAGTATTTGGAATACAATTCTTTTAATGTGAGTGTACTTGTCACCTGGCTTGGTATGTGCTTTGATGCATATCATCATGATTGAGTAATAATACTTGAATGACAAAAGCACAAAACAATATTTACTTAGCAATTTTACATGTCAAACTTTTACATAATCAGCTCCATGTAACTATATGCAGTGATACTACTAACACAGTTAAGTCAGTAAGTTTGTAACAATGTAGTTATGATTGGCTTTCAACCACCTGGTTTCTGTTTGAGAAGCAATCAGCAATGGAGTTGTGTTTCTCCCAGAATGTTGTCTGAATTTTGTACAAATATAATGAATGTGAGTTCCCTATTCCCTAGACACAGTGATGCTGTTTACAAACATGGAATGTAGACATCTACAAGCGGAATGAGATGTAGGTGGAATGGGATGGCGTGTCAGGATCTTCGATAACAAGTACTGTGATATCTCGTCAGATGCTTTGCACACAAATAGCGCCCTCTGGTGCTGTGTATATGTGATATACCATATTTCTTACTTGTAAATAGGAAAATAATTTCATGAAAACCTATTTTAAGTCATTTAGCCGACAAACCAAAACAAAAATGTGATTTACTGTCTTTTAGCCATGTTTTCACCGAATGACAACATTACTTTTATTACGTATTAAAATGTCAATAAATGGCACTGCACTGTTTATCAGCAAAATACTTGATTTTTTATATACATGCACACTGTGAACATAGTTATTTACACAGTTACAGCTGAGTAAAAGTGGCTTGACACACTCAAACCAAGTTTTCAAATTTGTCACATCGCTGGTGAAATAACACAAAGTGAAGATGGTGGTTCAGGAGTGTACATTTTGAACAGATACATTAAATCTTCATTGTCTTCATCCATTTGTAATAAAATGCATCACATTTTCAACTCAGTGAAGTGGCATCCAATATACTGAAAATAACATAACTAAGAGTTGTCATTTTGATTGTTTTTGCACAAAATAAATATTTACAATTTTGTTTCATGTACTGAAACGGGTACAAAACAAAAAACATTTCATCACTAAATATAAATCAAATTTAGTAAGTTTACAACTATGAAAATTAGTCACATTATATGTGAGAATAAACAAGAAATACTTTTATAATAACAAATATCAAACAAAATATGTGCAACTCTATGAAACAAGTATTATACTGTGCTTTGTATAGAGAGAATCAACCATTATTTAAAAGGGTAACATGTCATTCAAAATGTAACAATGTATCATGTAACAATGTATCAATGTCAAGTACCTAAAATAAGCCTTTACTGAATACTCTTCAAAACTTTAATCCTCCCATTTCTATTTTTTCTAAGAAAACATACGTTTTTTCTATGTTTTTTCTTCTTCACATAATTCTAGACATGTTGGTCCCTGATAATACTGGTTGACCTCATATGCTTATTTGCATACTACATCAATGACATCATATTCTAATATGCAAATATACTGTTTGGAACATACTAGAAAGTGCATAATGAAAATTAATATTCATACATATGAAACTTGTGTTACAGTTGGATGTATTGCTACAAATTATGCAAAGGTAATGACATCATGTTGTAATTTGCATACTAGTTTGATGATGTCATAGTCCAATTCTATGATTTCGAATCACTATAACCTGTTTACATTAGTATCGTTGAACTGTTGGGTATGAACACGTTAATCAATTCTGTTACCAAAAAAACACATTTCACTGTTTAACAAAAATAAAACAAACATCTAAATATTTTATGTAGGGGACTTATACATACATTAAACTGTCCTTTAAAGCATTACCAGTGTGTTTTGTTTTTTGTCAATTTTGTTTTTCATGTTGGGGTGTACAGTAAATTGTCCTTACTCTGAAACTATGGAAACACTTTGTAAATAATGAAATCATTTAAATAGCACCTACAAAAACCCTTCTTTAAAAAATAAAATGTCTTTAAATAAAGTAGATAATTTACTTATTAAATTTTATAATGGCTTCATTCTTAACAGTGATAAATGTTGCATTTTGTACTATATATCTACATCCTCACCTTCAGAACTTCACCTAAAATGAAAGTCGAGAAAATCGCAATTCGGTGATCATGATTTCAAAATCGTGGCAAAATGGGAAAGAAGGCAAGTATTGGTATTTGTGAAGAATTAACAACAACTGCACAATGATGTTAACCTTTTCATCCCTGACAGTGATCACTTGGTATGATCCAATTATCATCTAGAGGATATGTACCTCTCCATCCCTATTGTCAGAGATCATTTGGTACAGTCCAATTATCTGATGAATGTGTACATTGTGGATAATTTTGAAATTTGAAGAAAAAAAGTTAAACAATTTCTTCTTTCGAAACTATTGATGGTACAGCTATATCAGAACAAACCAGTCATGAAATCCCATGATTTATTGACAAACTCCTATTATAGACTCAATGTAGACTATCATGTATATCATAGACTCAATGTGTTCATTCATTCATATTCATAATAAAATCGTGTTTTGGAACTAAACCAATTTGAAACATAAATAATAAACGCAAGAGAACAATTGCTAGAAACCGGCACATTTGATCCGTGGTACATTTCATTATTAACCCAATACAACACATTACGGATTGGTAACTTAGGAAATATACATTTGACTACTATCAACTGATAGTAATACTGCAATAATCTAAAATAAATACATAATATGAACAAAATATTAAATTAAATATAAAGCACTTTGGTAATTTGGTCTTGAAGCATCTGCAGCATATCATAGAAAATATATCATAATGATTTTCTATTTATCAAGGCAAGGACTGTTCCTAAAGAATTGCATACAATATTGTGAAATGTAGGTAAGGCTCATTATTACAGAATTACTTTGTATCATTCACATACATGGAAAAACAAAGGAAGAAATCACACCAGTGTTTGAGGGCAGTACCTATCTTGTAGTTGTCATGCACCTTTTACAGTTACACAGTGTATTATATTTCATTATTCTTTCATTTTGATCTGTTTGGCTTTTTTTTCCTATTAGGGTAAAATCTTTTCATTTTTAAAAGTATCTTATGAAAATTACAAAACTCGTGGTGATCCATAGTGGTGATGTATTGAAATGCACATACTTAAATTTCTCTATTTCTCATGGTGTGATGACGTGCTCAGAGTAAATTCTTAAAACTTGGGTACGAAATAAATGTACTCCTGCTATTACAGAAAATACTTCATTTTTCAATCTTCGATATTTTAATAATATTTTACTATTTTTTGCTTGTCTTTATCCTTCACAGGATTATTCTGTTCGTGTCTTCAGTTTTCCAAGCAAATGAAAAATCATTGCATGAAATGTTTGTTCATGTGTTCTGTGATAAGTTACCTATCGATACTAGTTGGTGGATGAGTTGCTTCATGAACGTTATCATATTTAGCAACAAACTATTAGATTCTAACATCATCAACACTACATCAAAATTACAAGAGATGGTTACATACCCTGCATGTTGCCATTCCTATCATGTATAAAACTTGGCGAAACGTTACAAAAAGAAGTCTCCATAATCCGGACTCCGAAATGAAATCCACGTTATAGTTGGTACAAAAAGTTTCGACACTGACGGTTGCAGTCAGTGTCATTTCAAATCACAATAATGTTATTATTATAAACAAAAGACATAGTTAGTAATATTCTTCTGATTTGTCTGAGTCGTCATTTGAAACTTCACCACTGGTACCCATTTGCCATGAACGTCGTTTCCCTCCGGTCAAACGACGATACTTTTCATTTTCTTCTAACATCTTTCTATACTGCATAGTGTCATGGTCATCGTCTTCTAAAGGAACGGATATACTGTTTTCTGGATCCAGACAGTTTTCAATCACTGCAATTAAACAGGTATTATTATCAGCATCTCAAAATCAGCTTTACTCTTTAGAATTATTCATTTAATGAAAATTTGTATTCCAATTTTGCATTTAAAATACCACATCTGAACAAAATTAAAATAGGTGTTTGTGAACTTAATACAACTAAATTTACTCCCAATTTCAAACAACAATTGAACAATCCCGCAATTGCATAACTTTTTTTTGAAATGAAAGTTTTACAATAAAATGAAGGAAAGGCAACAACTTTTCTGTAGCCTATTAAAGATTATTGACAAAAAGCACAACACCTATGAATGCTGTAATTCCATCTACTATTTGTCCTTCTGTGAGTCTACTTTGTCTGTCTGTCTGTCTGTCTGTCTGTCGATCTGTCTGTGTTTTGTTTGTTTGTCTGTCTGTCTGTATCTTGTCTGTCTGACTTACAATCTGAGCAACAAGTGAATACTCACTTTCCAATTTCTTCTCCACTTTTCGTAGATTGCTAAGAATTCCAGACAACTCCTTACTTGCTGTTTTCAAAGTTGGAATATCTCCCTCCTGACCACTTGATTCACTTTGGATGTCTTGGTTGTAGAGATAGCTGTAAGGAAATCACCTTGAATTGAAACATTTTGTCTTTCCAATGAAAACGACATTTCTATGGTATCAGACTGGTTTAAGTCTAAATCCTACGGTATATATACATTGTATATCATTTGGATTCATTCTGATTTGTCCAAGTTGTCATGAGGAATGTCATCACTTGTACCCATTTGCCATGAACATCACTTTGTTGCATGCATTCTATAGATTCTATACTCACTCTAAAGTATATGACATTGTGCCACCCTATCAGTCAGCTCTCATTTGAGAAGCCTAGGGCTGAACAATACAACACATTCTCAGAAATAGTGTATTTATACTTACTTGACTTTGGAAGACACTCTCTGTGTGGATCTCTTTAACTTCAGTGATAATTGGTAAATGGAGGATAAAACTAAACTATCAAAGGACTGAAAAAGGAAACATAACACAAGTTTTACAAACAGGATAATTGTCCATAACACATGTAACTACCCATACTCACTAGAATACTTGGAATACATGTTTATGTCTCAGTGTAAATCATTTCAAATATTCATTCCCATTTTTTCTCAAATAGTTACACATAGTATATATTCAGTTTTTACACTTTTTCATAATACCTTGAAATGACTGCTTACTGTCATAAATGCTTATAGATGTGTTCAAACAAGTGACATACATGAATAAATCATTTCAAAATATTAATAATTACAAATGTAATTAATGACTTTTAACTGAGTTCATGTAGACCATATTGTTCACTCACAGTTGTTAATAAGGCATGAAAATTTTTTTTTTCTGGTTTGACAAGGCAGTTTGTCTAAAATGGTGTGACAGCGCAATTTTTTGTTTTTAATTCTCAACAAACCTGTCACTCAGTCTACTTTTTATGGCAGTTACTGTTCTTTTTATTTAGTACTTTAGAGCAAGTGTGTATGTGGGGGCAGATGTCATTTGCTTGTTCATGATTGGCTCTGCAGTTGTCTTCACTGAAGTACGGAGGGTTATTTTTGTTTTGATGCACACACTGACCACAAACAATTCTTTTTTCTTTTTTTTTGCCTAATACAAAGTCCCTACAAAAGTGTTATGATAACCAACGTTTCAAGTAAAGCAGAAGATAGATGTATATATAAACCGAGACTTAGTGAAAGCCAAGTGTATGGACACGTATGACATTAATCTTGAAAATCTGTTCAATCTCTACTTTACAGTAGCACTAGTCACACAATGATTTACTAAAACCTACCTCTGATGGCCACTGTTTACGTCTCTGTCCATTTTGTCTATCAAAGTCCTGTTTCTCAGTAACTCTGACACGTTCATATCTTTTCTCTCCTAGCATTGAAAACACAATTATTACTGGTAAATATCATAAGTTACTATAATTTGAAGGGGTCTTTATGGAGGACAATAGAGCTGTTGGAATTTTCTCCTTATTTGAGAACATTAGGATTTGTTGAGCGTCATTTTTTTAAATATGTTAATAATACAGTTTTCACTGTCTCACATCCAGTGTAAATGACCCTGTGTTTCATAGTATGATTATATAATTTTGTGTATATCATTCAGGTACACTTTGCCAATGTATAGAATATCAATATACTTCATAATAGTATTTGGTTGAGTCACTGTTTTCACCTTAACCATACAAGCCATGTTCATTTTTTTTAATTCTGAAATAAGTCACCCAAATAATGTTTTCCTCATTGTCTAAAATAGTGGTGTCCTATAAGGCATATGATGTTTTTATAAACTAATATTCTAGGTATGAGTTTGTAGACTTTGATTATAAAGATAACAAACTAAAATCTAAATTTCATCAAATGAAGTTTGTGTATGGTGAGGTCATCAAATCTTATTTCCTAAATGAGTCAACTGAAACGTTGTATTGTTGCTTTTTTGGTTTTGGTTTTCTTTTGTTTTTAATCTTTTTACGTGGTATCCTCAGTGTTGTGGAGCAAATAACTGACATCAAATTACTATTGAAGTTACAATTATTGCAATGTGATATACAGACATACCTGCTCCTAGTGTGAAGGATGTGGATCTATTAACTGCTGTCCCTTTCTTTCTCCTGTCAACAGAGGGCACTGTTGATGATGACCTTGATGTTGATGTCCTTGTGGATGGTGCAGAAACATTGGTAGACGTGTCCTCAGAAAACATATCATCTAGCAATCCCTAAATAAATCCAAAGTCATGGCTCTTGTTTAATTAGCAGAGCTAAATTTCAACACATGAACCCTATTTTACAAGAAAAAGTGGCACAATCCTTCTGTTTTAATATTAATGAGGTCATTCCATGTGAGATGGGATGGGGGTGACAGCAAAACATTGGTTGAGTATTTGGTTGGGGTCTTGTAAAAAAACAATCATGCAATTTACAAATATCATTTCAACAAGATGCTGGATGAGAACGAGTGTTTATTACAAACCCATGCTTGTTAAGCTAATTCTAAAACATCCCTTATTTTCACACTTTACAAGCATCATAACATTCATATAGGTCTGGGGTACCATTATACAGCTGGCAATGATCAGTGTTTGTTTTCATGACTTAGTTTGTTCTGTAGATTTACATATATGTATATGATTGAAAGGTTTCATGCTGCTATGCCTAAAAACAAACCAAAGTGCAAAACTATTTTTAAAAGAGAGCTAGAAGTAGCACTTTTAATCAAAAGGCAAATAGTCTGTATATAAAGAGAATTTTGCTGGCTTGTGCTCGCTTTGTGCTAGTGAAGTGATTTGTGAAAATCTAAGACAATAAATGAAATACTTTGCACGTCTGCCTTTAAAAAGGATGTCACCTTGTCCCCTAAACAAAATTTTAACCACTTTGAAAATTTTCAAATTTATGACAAATTCTACAATGTATAACATTGTTGTTTTTTTACAAATGTCCACACACAAAATCAAAATGTTTGAGCATCTCCGTCAAATTTACATTGCCCCAGCAGAAATGTACCATATATTAAAATCATTAGCTACAAGCAGTCCTCCTCATAACACCATGGCAAAAAATGGCGGGCAATGTAAAGGATAAATAAACACAAAATCAACCCAAAAAAAAAGGGCATGCACTTACTGATACTTTACTTGAGCCAAGCTATAAATCCAACATTGAATCATACAGCACAATACAGCAAAGCAACATAAATATGTGGAAAATAAAAGGAAAGGTGCTATATTAGATATATATCCCAACTAATAATAATAATAATAATATAACAACATAAAATAGTGTTAACAGTTTATATTAATGTTACAACATATCTATGTTATTTTACCAAGTTACACTAGTATGCTAACATCTTGGATAAAGCAGTGCAATAGATATGCTTTAACAGTATATACTGACAAATTATAAATATTATGCGCAATTACTAAATACAAGAATGTCTACATTTATTGAATAAATTACATGGTATTTACAAGGGAAATCAGATGGGAGTTTCATCTCTTGGAAATATATAAATATATATATACATCTGACTGACTAGTCAAATTATTTAGCCAACATAAGTTTTTATTATTCCAAAGTCCTGGCTACAGTTTTATTTTGTATGATCATTTCTAGTGTGAAATCATTATAAATACCAATATTTTCAATGACAGATTCATTGACAATTCATTCATTGTTCTCATTGCATTTGATTAAACAATAAACCAGACTTGAAATAAACACCTTTGTTGTATTCTATCAATGAAATATGCTGTCAGTGAAAATGTTAAACATTGGATTTTCATATATGAATAATAAAACAAAAGATATTTCAACAACTGAATGTACCACTGAGGGCACTGTTCATTTGTAACTACTGCCAAAGTCTCATGTACACTTGAAATACTTTTACACGTCTCAACTTGTGTTCTAGATTCTAGCTATAATTCTGAAACTTATGAGGATTACATGTTGATATAACAATACAGTTAACAAGTTCCATTTACTTCATGACATTGACATTACAGTACTACGATGTAGTTACACAGGTTAATAGTTGGGAAGGGAATCAATTAGGTTGTATTATTGTCCACGGTACGTACAGCAAGGATTGTTAAAATTGGTTTCTTTTTGTTAATTTTGTTGAGTTAATTCAACTGTTAGTATATTTCAATCTTCATATCAGACATTATCAACAACCAAACAAGAAAGAAAGCTTACGGGTTGACGTGAACATTACTTTTATGTAAAAAACATTCTGAACAATGATTGCTATTTTAAGATTTGGACAAGAGATGTAAGTTTCCCGTGATGATAGATTCAGTTGTAACCTTGGCTGCATAGATTCCTAATAATTGTCAATAGATCACTGTTAAACTTGCACGGTTGTTGACCTAAGAACCAAACTGGGTTTTTTTTCCTTTTTGAGATGATAGTAAGTGACAACACCATTGATATAATTATTTTATGATCATACAACTTTATAGTTCAAATCATTATAATCATGAAAGCATCTTACAAAAAATACAAAATTCTTATCCAGTCAACTTTTCCTACCCTACATGATACCTCTTCTACATTGTATATCATCAATTCAGTTTATTTCTACTAGGTATCTGACATTTTTTCCTTCATAGTTTAGCAATTTTAACCTGATGGCTAAATCACATATACAATACTTCCAGTATGAAACTTTGCCTTAATATACAACATGTATGGTGACCATTCCAGATAGAAGTTTGACATTGTGAGCACTTACCACATAGTAGAATAGAAGCTTCATTTGGCAGTGGCAAGGTTATGGAAAGAAATGAAGACAATTAGCAAGGAAAAGCAAGGTTAAGTACACGCATGCAAAAGTCAATGTGAACTAAAACTTACCCTGCACATCCCTAGCCCTGAGACTTGCCTATCTGCCTTTAAAATACCGTTTGCCAGATAATGTACTGACAAACTAGTATGGCGAGACAGATAGCCAAATCTCTAGGCTAGCACATCCCCCCTATCATAGTATAATAGTATGACCCAACACAATGATCTATGGAGGGGTCACTCTATCTAACAGACCGTGGGGATGGGCAGGCTTATAATTCACATACACTGTCTATTCATAACAGTGGGTGAGGGTGCTTAATAGATAATAGTCTTGCAAACACACTCCTTGTTTTAATTTAGTCAGTTATGAATAAAACCATGCCTTTGTTGTAGGGTGCAATCTGATCATTATTGTGATATAAAATATGATGTTTTGATTTATTTTATTTTACATATTTTCTGTTAGTTTACAAATTTGGTGTAAGTTCTTCTAGTAATCATCTCTTTTTAAAAAAAAAACCAAGGCTATCATCAAAAGGTTTAACCAATTTTCTGACTAAACAGACAAAATTGACATTAAACGATGACAAGCTGTGTCCTGTTTCCCAAACTGGGATTGAAATCAGAATGTCGATAATGGTAGAACTTTAGACAGTAAAAGTTAAATTCATCACTTGTGGATTCTCATCCTTATCTCTTTCAACATGCAATAGTGACTGGGAAAAGAACTCCTCAAGGTGATCAATCTTTTACAGTCTAACATGAATATATAAATGGTGCAGTCATTTTGGGGGGAAGGCGTGCAAGCCACACTGTTGGAGTGAATTTGTAGTAATCAAAAGATTACAATACAGCCAACTATACGGCTAAACATAGCATCTTCAATAAAATGTCAAATGCATGCATCTTGTAAAGTTTCACAGCAGAAAATATATATCACTATCTTAGTACGCAACTACAGAAACAATTCCTTAAAAAAATATTTACATACAATCCAGATTTTGACAATTTAATAATACGTTTACAGAAAAATGTATTTCTATACAGATTTCCACACATACCTGTTACAACATACGCAAGACTACTACTTCATTCAATAATACCAAAATATCAATTCATGTGACACACAGCAGCTATCACTTCATTAAATTGTTGATACAATACAAACACACACACACACACACACACACACACACACACACACAGATAGATAGATAGATACAGACACACATACACAAAAACCACGACTTCATACAACCATCATCACAAAACTAACACCATTTCCTACAACAAACACATTAACTACAACTTCATACATCAAATGACAAACTACTTCACGTATACAACTATTGACCATCTTCTATTCAAGATCATAATGGCTTCATTACACTATCTCCTAAGAAGAACAAAAGATCTCAACTTACATCATCTTTATTCGATGGATGGCCCTTTGTATCTGTTGCTGCTCCTGATGCCATTTTACTTAAATCATCTGCCAAGGTACTTGATATTTTAGCAATTTCTGCAGAATGTCTTCCATTGTATGCATGGACTCTGTTTATTGATGATCTGTAGTTAGTTTCTGGTTCTGACTCATTATCATCAGATCTGGTTGAGTGCCCTCTGAATTGGGCTGTATGTGACGATGACACAGTTACTGTAGATTCACTGTCTGAGACAGAATAATTATCAGTGTGTTCATATCTCCTCCATGAACTGCCAGACTTTTTGGTATGACTGTCTTTTTCTGTATTATTTTTAAGAACTGGTTTAAATGCACTGGGTCCATTTGATCTTAACACATCCATCGACGATGTTCTGGTATGTAGATTTTGAGATGATGATGTCTTGTTAAGATTTTGGGTAGAAACAGTTTTATTCTCCAGTGACTTTTGTACAATTGCTCCTCCAAGACTGGTTTCACTTTTCCAGTCTGTTTCGCCAAGCTTTGTTCTGTGCCCAGTCCTTGGTGTTGCTTTAGTAAGCCGCTCCTTCATGGCTTGTGCTTTGGTCTTCCTGGGTTGCTTTGTACTCTGTGAAGGTCGGTCTGACCTAGATGAAACATCCGTAGATTCACTGCCACTATCACGATCCTTTTCACCAAATCTTGACTTGCGTAACGCTGTTGTTCTTGTCATCCTAGGCTGAATGGTTGGCGATGTGCGACTTTTCCTTACAGCTGATACGTCAGCACCGTTTGTGAGTGACTGACTTCTGTTTAGTCTGGCATCAGATCGGTTTGTATCACTCAAACAATCAGATACAACTGATCCATCCTTTGAATAAACTTTATGACGATTAGGTTTGGATAACCTACTCCACACTCCAGAGTCACTGGATTTCCTAGCTGGATCACTTTTCCTTGGTGGGGCACTACTTTTTCCTTTTGACATCCGACTGCTCTGTGAGCTTTTTTTACCATTGCTGTCCCTTCTCTTTGACTCCTGTGCTTTGCTACCCCATGGTTTACCAGTACCTGAATCACCATCAGCTAAACTTACAGTACTGGCAGTGTCTAAATCCGATTCCAGGTCAAACTCTGACGACATTTGTGAGTAATCATCAAAAGAAGATGCAAAACTGGCATCAAGTGGGCTCTCTTCTCGTTTTTTCGACAACTTACTTTCAAGTGCTGCCATAACAGTTTGTGTATCTTTAAGTAATATGTCTGTGTCAATGCTTTCTACATCAACATTGTTGGCAAGTTTTCGACTTGGCACGGATGTCGGTGACACAATATCACTGATAACTGACAAGTCCTCTTTCTCACTGGCACTATCATAATGTGAATGTTGACTACTTGGTGTCATTGAACGTAATGACACTGCGGGTGAATCTCTAGTTCCAGGTGTAGGGGGTAAGACACGTTTGCCTCTAGGGGAACGTTTCCTTTCCAATGGTAACGATTCTCCTCGACTAAGTCTGCCATTGGTACCTGTAACACAAATGAAGTTATCAGAATAATCTGGTCTAATAATGAAGGTCTCTAAATCAAATTCAGTACATATATTCTGGGGATGTCAAAAGAAATACCCTCACCAATTTTTTATTTACTGTGTACTTTTTATACTGAAATGAATTCACAATGCACTTTGTTTTGGAATATAGAAGGTTGTAAGAGAGAGATAACCATAAGCAAATTCATAGTAGCCACCAGAACCCATTGATGTTTAAAATGAAAACAAATCTTTGGTGAAAATGTTTGTGGCTATAATGCAGGAGTATTTAAACTATGTGTTTGCAACTTTGCCATTATTTGTTTACAATGATGTGCTGACCAGGATAAAGGATCCAACATTCTCATAACATCATTACAATACAAACTATTCAAAGAGGTGAAGTATTGAATTGTAAATACCAAAGGATTGTCAAACTTTACAAAGGAGACTGCATTGGCTCAATTGACAGTGGATGTCAGTTCTCTATACATTCATTTTTCAACAACTCTCAGTTCATCCACACCCATAAACATTCATTAACAATATGAACCCCTGATCTTAGGAAGTCTCTACCTGATGTTGGTACTGCAGATAGGCATTGTTAAAATACAAAAAAAGTTTGTCTGTTTACCTTTACTTTTTGATTGTGATCTGGTCTGTTGATCTTCTGGACTGTCTATCAAATTCAACTCTGTACCATCCTGTGTAGCCCATTGTGATACCCATGATGGGTTTGGTGCTGTACCTGGCACCTTTTGAAGAGTCTGTGGGGTTGAAATTAAATGTATCATTACAAAACTCAGTACATCAACAAAACAAACAGAAAAGACTATCAAAAAGTCAAGCTAGATTGATAGCATGGCTGAAAATGACAATATTTATTTATTACCAAAGAGTTTATATTTTGTCTTGTAAAACACAGGGTATCCTACATATGATAGAAATATTCAGAATGAGAATAAAATAATTTTCTTTCACCTGTTCTGTTTCCTTTTTATCCTTTGCTACATCCTTGTCCTTTCCTGGAGTTGTTTTATTCTCTACATCACTCTTCTGAGTATCATCACGGATACCAAACACCTCGTCAATTTTCTTCCTTGCTTCTTTTTCCTCCTTAGCCTCCTTTTCTTGTTCAATAGTATAAGTTCCTGTCTCACTGACATTGTCACTTTCTTCAGCCTTTTCTGCTAACTCTTTTAGTTTTTGAGGATCAGGTTGTTTTCTTCTGATAACCGGTCGTTTTCTACTTGGCATAGACTTTGATCTGGTAAGGGAACTCTTAGGGGCAGTTCTAGTGTTCATTTCACCTGCCGAATCGTCCATTTCAATATTGTCTAACACTGCACCTGTACTGCTCCTAGGTCTGGCCAACCTACTCTCTGTAAATATTTTACTGACTATTTCTTCAGAATCCACTCCAGTGGGTGAGACAATATCATCTTCAAATGAAAGATCACCGGCTAATAGATCTGATGGATTCAGCTTTTTCTGTCGAAATTTTTCTGGCAATGCAAAAAATGAAAATAATCATTGCAATGGTTACTATGATTTTTCAGAATGTATCATAGAGAATCAAGTCAACCCTCCTATGTAAAGGAAAGATTGTAAATTAACAAAATTTGTATCACAATTTATTTAAGTTTTTACTTGGCAAATATTTTAAATAAAATAAATAGTTTTATTCAATAATTCTTTGCTTATGGACTATCTTTATACAGGTGTTGGTATATTACTTGAGAAGCTATTTCTTTACAGAAGTGTGTGTGTGTGTGGATGTGCATGTGTGCATGTGTGTGTGTGTGTGTGTGTGTATGTATGTATGTATGTGTGTATGTGTGTGCATGTGTGTGTGCATGCGTGCATGTGTGTGTATGTATGTGTGTGTGTATGTATGTGTGTATGTATGCGTGCATGTTCGTGTGCGCGTGTGTGTGTTGTGCGTGTGTGTGTGTGTGTGTGTGTGTGTGTGTGTGTGTGTGTGTGTGTGTGTGTGTGTGTGTGTGTGTGTATGCATGCCCAAATCTGTGTATGTGTGAGTGTGCATGCATTGCATATGTGTGTCATGTGTATGTGTACAATGGTGTACATGTGGAGGGGGGTAGCAAAGAATGTAAATATTATATTCCTGAATATTTTTTTAAAAAAATAAACATTTTGGTCACCACTTTATTGAGTATTCACTAACTGACTATTATATATATGATATGTAGCAGGTCCCTAGGGGAATATTGATACAGAACTGCTGATCGATATCACAGAGGCTATAATCATGATTCACAATTAGGGAGCTATGTTTCCAGCTGGGAAGCATTAGTCAGAACTGAAACTTAGGTCTCATCTACAAGGAATCATTACTTTTTGGTAACTAGAGATTTCCAGCACATGTTTATGATTCACCAATATTTATTAATCATAGTATAAGGTATAGCATTACAACTATTGGGATTTAAAATGTTATTTAAACTCTCATATGGAATCCATCACAGAGTCCAAATTGACTTTTACTTCACAACATTCAATGATATGTGCTTTGAACTGTACATGTACTTTGTAACACAGTTCTACAGCTTGTACAATTTCTTTTAATTCAAATGACATATCTAGTATCTGTCATTTTGACTCTAGTGCAAACTCTGCAGTGTACAGGAAATCCAGGATCTATTACATATATTGGATGAGGGAAGCCCACTAGGGGAAGGTAACCTGATAGCATGACATATCTGATCTCTGTTGACACTTTGACAGCTGCTTGAACTCATGTCTGTCACATCAAAAACTGATCTACAATACATCTATTCTGGGAGTTAGTCTGCAGAATAAACTCTGCCCTGTTGACCCAGGCTGACTGGCTGGGGTGTTTTTGCAATCTGTCAGAATATTGAAAACACACCACAGTTGTGTATGCATGCAAACTGGGTTGTTACGCACTATGTCTCACGAAAATTGGCATATAAACACTGACGATCAGAAACTAACCAAGCATGGTTCTATACCAAACATCATATGCATAATTTCATATCTAGAGCAAGCAGCCCTTAGGTTTTACTCTAAACAGCTGTAAATGTTAGAATACATGCTATCAATGAACATCCATATACAACACTGACAACAACTCATGAACTTTGAGTCATACATAATGAATTAAATCCTGTTAGAGAAGGAAATATTTCAAGATGACATGTATGAAATTATATGATGATTTAGTCGTAAGTCTAGAGAGCTCATTTGCATTTTCATAAGCAGAGTTCAACATTAATAGGAGTCGGCTACAAAAACATACTGACTATATATGAATGATAGACTACTTTTTATTAAGATTGTCATGTTTACAAACACTTACCTTTGCCAGATGTATCTCTTTCAGGCTGCAAGGCAAAACAAACAATGATTTATATACATCCAGACGTTGATACACATTGGCTATGAGTAAATGAAAATGAGTTGACTGGCTGAAATTGAGTTGTCAAGTCAGCTGTGAGTAGTTTTGTTAGCGGCAGGTTGTCAAGACAGCTGTCTTGTGTACATCATACACTAGACTGATGAACACTACATATGGAGTGGTGATGAACTTTGAAATCAATGTGACACAATAGACTTGATGTCTTCAGTGGAGCCATGAAATCATAATGGTTTCCCATAAAACAAAATGCCATTGCAGCAAATATCCTTTGATCTTCTCATTAAAGTTACAAAATTACTGTGATAAGAGTATTTATGAAATTGACTTTGACTGTGACGTTCAAGTTACAAAATGCATGTGATAAAACTCTGACATGTAACTGTTAATTTTTCAAGGTCAGTAATAGATAATTTGTATGCTTTGTATTTGCATGTCTGCAGTCTTTACAATTAATGATCAGTTTCTTTGAAATCTTACAAAGAGACAATGAGCAAGGGATAAATATGCTATGACATTACATGTAAAGGCATAAATTGCTGCTGGTAAATATAGTAACAGATAATATTAGTAAAAGTAACTGCTGATTGGGAATCACTACTAATATTTATAATCCAAGTCTGTTATCCAGGAAATACATAAAGAGAAAATTTCAATTTACCTCCAAGTCAAGATGTTCCTCAATTTTCCTAAGGATCTTCTTCTCTTCCACAATTCTTCCATTTTCATCAATTCTTTCCTTCACTTGTTGTGGCACAAATCTGCTAAGCTTTCCCCTCAAATTCATTTTGGGTGATTTCTCTTTTTCTTTGAACTCAATCGTGAAACTAGCATGTTTTGGGTTCTTTTCAACAATAGTTAATTCACCATCATCTGCCTTTTCTCCATCTTTTTGTCTTGGTTTTAAATCCGTGGATACTCTGTGAAAGTGTTTCTCTTCAGTTCCACCCAGATTTAAAGTGTTGGGTCTGTCAGGTTTGGCTGCAGCTGGGTCGTCGTCTGATCTATGTCTGTTATCTGTGAAATGAATTCAATGTTAGAATACCATGTTGGGTGATGTACTTGAACTTCCGTGTTGTCTGTATCAAAGTCATGTACATCAACATATCCTCCCTTCTTTCTCCCTCACTGTGATGTTATTAATTTGTCATCATTTGCTTTACAAGTTTAGCTGATTACACACATTATCATGGATTTCTGGTGAATACATATAATGTTGTTGTAAATCTTCCATGATGAATAGCCCAAACTAAACATTTAATTCTATTAGGTAGAATTTCAGAAATAGAAAGTGTAAATTTATCTATAAATTTGCTTTAGGGGAAAGAAAGAACAAGTGAAGATAATTGACTTGGCTCAATAAAGTTGAAGTGTGAAAACTCCTGTCTACAAAGAACTTCATGTTGTGTTCATCAATAACGAGGGAAATGTATACACAGCTCATTGCAAATACTAAAAGTAGTTGAAAATGTTCCCTTTTCCATCTCCAAAGACAGTACATGATATGTAGACAGTGTATGATAGTTACCCTAAGATGATATATAGTGAATATTTATTTCTTGGCCAGAGCTCTGTAAATATCGATAATATTTTTAGTCAATTCTAACCAAAGACAGCATCACTGCTGCAGTTCTTAGAATGCATACAAATGACTTCCAAAGAGAAATGAATCATACACAGTAATGTAAAATCCTGACCTTTGGCAATGATACCGTCTTCTTTACTGGATAAAGTGTTCTCTGCACTGTCTTGACCCCACCATGCTGGTTGTCCATACAGTGGACTACCATGAAAACCTAACATGGTACACAAACATTGCATAAAAATATAATTTATGGTGCTTTTATTTTTACCATAGAAACACTATGAGTCATCCGCTATAAGAAGTAACAATGTTGATAATAATATGGGTAGTTGTCTGTGCAGGTAAATTTGCATGAAAATTGATTATAATAAAATATACTTGTGACTTGAATACAAATTCTACATCAATGTCATTTTAATTCAAATACTAGATCATTCTTATCACTTTATCTTACTGGTTTGAGGGTGTCACATTATGAAGAGGTACATTACAGAACATATTTAATTTTTATAAGATCTCTGAAAAGAGGACACCAATACATTAATTCTTTTCTATCAGACTGAAGCAACCTGTGACTCTGAAAATTACATTCTCCAATGATTGCAAATACATCGAGGGGTAGAAGAACTAAATTTGGCCTAGCAACCAGATGGCTACCATTTGATGTCATATCACCTGATGATACAGTAATAACAGCTGGTAAGACTACACTGTGCTTGGTGATATGCAATGATGCATATACACTTTTCTAACCCCCAGTTTACTAAAACAACAAGTTTCCATTAGAGGGTCAACTTCCACCTTTCTGAATGATGCCTAGCAACAAGTATTGGAGGTGTATTGAGTAATAATTGAAAAAAATAGCTTTTCCAATATATTACATTCAGATATTTCTGTTCTGTTACTCCAAATAATAATAATAACAACAAATGTATTTATTACCTTTGGCTTCTGCAATGATCTTTTTCACACTTCTTCTGCTTTGTATAGTTTTAAAAGCTGAGCCTGTAGTAGTAGTTTTTTGTATGGTTTCAGACTGTGTTTCTGACTCAAGTCTTTCATAATCTGAAGAGTTCATTTGGGCTAACTGTTCTTTGACATTGCCTTCATGGTCCAAGTCGTCCTGTGATACATTCAGATAGGGTAATAACGGTCAGCCAGGGTAATAATAGTCAGACAGGGTAATAACAGTCAGACAGGGTAATAATGGTCAGATAGGGTAATAACAGTCAGACGCAGTAAATGCAGTCAGACAGGGCAAGGCTTTGATACAATGATGACAGAGTAGGGCTGTGACACAAGGTGAGATCATGAACGGGTCTGTCTCTAGACTGACATTTATATACTTATTTACTGCAATAATTGTCCCTATATCTGGCATTGACAGTACATGTACTTTCTATTTAATTTACAAACTAATAAGTTGGTGGTCCAGAAAAGAATCATGTTTAGCTTTCTTTTAATTCCAACAGCAGGGAAACTTGGAATTGAATAATGTGTGGTATTTTAATTATTTCTTAGGTTCACAAGTATCAAAGGCCAATATCACAATAGTATTAACATTTGGGTGTAAAAAAAGGTTGTCCAGCACAACTATAGAAAAAGTTGATCCTGAACAAATGACCATTCCTAATCAATCTTTATGGCTCCAATGATAAGATAGTACTAATCCAAAACCATAGGGTTTAAAGATGATGTGACAATGATTGACATCATGTTTTGCAATCCTGGAGAAGTCAAAATGCTGTATTGTAAAGATGTCACATCCCTTTATTCAATTACAAAAAATTATTTCTTTTGACAAGTGCTGTCCAGCCTGACAATATCAATTCCTTCTACTTGTACAATGTAATGTTGACATGGCAATGACTAACATCATGTTTTGAATCCTGGAGATGGCTAAATATTGTAAAGATGTCACATCCCTTTATTCAATAACAAGAAATTATTTCTTTTGACAAGTGCTGTCCAGACTGACAATATCATTTCATTTTACATGTACAATGTTATGCTATCCACATACCATAGCAACAGTGAAGATGACCTAATTCACATAACATAACAACCCTTGACATGACATACACTCTATTGTACCTAGCAATAAAATCATGGTATGTCTGTTAGCTGTATTTTATTAGTTACAAACTCTTTATCTATGGTATTACTATTCCTATGGAAATGTAGCACACATAATAAAGTATTGAGGAGACCACATAAAAACTGTCACACAATATCAATGCAGGGGTCATTGTATTCCAATATTCTATAAGACTGTGTACTTTTTACTTATGTAAATTATAATAAATCATTACACAATTCTAAGATGAACAAAATTCTATAATACTATGTACTTTATCAACATTCAATGCTGTGTTACACAATTCTATGACTACCAAGAAACATTACAATGTTCTGAAGTGAATCAATAGCAACTTTTGTTTGAGTTGACATACTGGTATGTTTAATGACAGCTTGTCACTGGGAAACACATCTATGGACTGATAAACAATCTATTCTGATACATCTATAAGAGTTACTTTGAAAACCACAACCACTGGTTAATAATGACACAGTGCTCCCCCTTGACCCCCCCCCCTCCCTTGTGTCACTTGCCCTCCCCCACAGCTCTAAGCAGTGAAAAAGACACATTCCTTCCCCTTGAAATATTTCTGAGTTACAAACTGCAATGCTACTAAAAAAGCATTTAATGGTTAATATAAGTTTGACTGACCAGTAGTTAAGATTATGACAACCAGTTTTTCTCTCTAGTAGGAATTTACAATGATGTTCTTGTAGTGCTCATGTCATTGACATTTATACATTTTGACACTTCTAAAGGTCTAAGTTCCTTCACGTTAATAGATTACTTGGTATTTTGGCTATGTTGAAACATTCTTAATAACTCTTTACAATGGCAAATATAACTGATTGATATGAGAGAATACACACACTAAAGCAAGGGGTGAAGAAAAACAACATTAACTTACCTCGTTTCTGTTATCAAATACAGGACTTTGTTTTGCATAGTTGACAGTGCTCATGTTTGCAAATCGATAAACATCAGGATGTAATTTTTTGTTAAGGTAAAATTTGGAATTTAATAGATATGATGAAACCCTGACTTAAAACAGTTGAATAATTTACCATGATATTTATATCTGACAGATAATACAGTGTAGTGTACATTCACTGAGTAACTGCTGCTCCATAAGATGGCCACTCTCTCTCCTATCTCATTTTGTGTATTGTTATGATTTATTTCTCCGACTCATTCTGAGTACTTTACATGGGAAAATGTGCACAATTAATGTTAAAACTATTTCACCAGATCTATTGTTACTTTAAATGCACAATGGATTTCTCACAAGTACAGAGTACAGAATTGAGCATTTAAAGAGATGCTTTTAAAATGCCTCACACCTCCACCTGAGTACAATGTATCTATTATATTTCTTTATCTTAGTTCAGTCACTTTACCACTCAGTGGAAATGTGGGAACTTATTTTCTGAAAACAGAGTGATGTTGGCAGTATTCCAAAGGTACATGATATTATCAGCTGTGTGTGCAACACTACAATATACATACTAGTGTTGTTACATTTGTATACTCAAAGGATATCATAACCAAAACGTATAGTATCACTACTTTGGAGAGTTGTGTATGTCTGTTCTGGAATGCGAGCTTCATTGATAAAAGTCTGTAAAAGAAAACACAATACAATAATAATTAATAACTTAACATTACACAGTCATACATATGTATCCAAATCTATGTTATACAATGATACATTTGGATCAGAATTACTCATTTTTTTCACATTATACTTTAACGTACAACTTTTCTAGACTATATTATTGTTATGGTATCAATCTAAGCCAACATACACATGAACTGAAGTGGTATAATTTTACGATGACCAACGATATCCGAGTAAGAATTACCTTAATATCCAATGTTACTGCACAGTAAAAAACCTATGACATCATATGACAACCTATACACAATGGGTGAAAGGATACCTATAAACCATGTATGCTTAGTAACTATCATACATGGTATTACATCCTATGTGACCTACAGCATGTACTTTAATAGTACAATGCATCTTGTAAACTATACTTACACTTTCTACACCGAAATGACATGATTACATTGGGAAATATACCATTGAAAGAAAACATGCAGGACACCTCAAATATCACATCCAAACTACAATGTAATCTCAAGCTAGCTCAGTGCTACCACTGGGTCTACACTAGCACCTTATCAGCATGCGTTACCGTAGCAACTGGAAGGGTTAATGCCTACACAAGCTCAATGTCAACAACAGTCTACTCTAATGTTGACATCACGATGACACTTGGCTAGCAACTAGGAAAGGGAGTCATGAGATATTCTGTAGTTGCAATATTAATATTTCATACTGAATATGATAACTATTCTACAATGGTGAACATGATACATTAATAAGATATTAATCACGCTATAAAATGTCATTTCAATGCATCATTACAGACGGATATAATTACAAGGAACAAAATTACTTCCTAAAGGATATATTTCCAGTTTTATTTCACCTCCCTATTGCGATTCAAAAAATTAACTACTGCTTGCAATCATGAACTTGCAGAATTCTGATCACCAAGTTCAACTATTCTGGAACATGATCCAATTTCTGATAGAATTATTTCAACATAGAGACTTTTCTGCCATTCTTTACTGCAAACTGCGATAATTAGTGATATTAGAGATCTCTGAGATGCAAAGACTTACCCCGTTCAGGCTACCAACATCCTTGATGGTATAGACATCATCAAACTGATCATAGTTGATAACGGCATGTCTCTTATCTATGGTATGGGACTGCAATGACAATACAGATAACAATGTGATTATGTCATCTCACACTTACACCAAGGCTGCTTTCTAATTACTAGCAAAATGCATGTATATACTTGTTGTTTTTATTCCAGAGAGTAGTTCTCTTTATACAGCAGAGTGAAGTGAGAGACATTCAAATGCAAACGGCTTTTAAACTTTACTAGAAATCATACTCAGAAACAAGCAGTGACCCATATCATCAGTATTTTCAGGCTGATGAAGCCAAATCATAAGGAATACATGTCACATTTATACCTAAATTTCTCAAAATTAGAAAAAAAATTGCATTATTTTCAGACTAATACAATAATAGTGCATAGTTTTTGCATAGAAACCAACAAGACAAACACACGTTGTCATGGTATAAATAACCAGACAAAAAGACACTGTGTTACATTCCTTCACAGACCTGTCTAAATTGACAACAATAAGACACTGCATTGCATTCCCCCTCACAGACCTGTCTAAATTGATTTGCGTGGTAAGAATACAAGCAGGTAAAATCTACATATAAAGTTCTTGAGGCATTTTCTTGAAGGTGAGCGAACCTAGACTCCTACAACAAAACTGTTGCAACCAGGGTTTCATTGTTTCTGTTTACATTGGAGTTTTAAACTTTACCGAGGACACTATCTATATATAGTAGTAGTATTATCAATAAAATACAAACATTAAGTTAAAGCTAAATTCATTTGAAAGACAATTCTTACTGAATATACAGTTAGCAATAGATTCATTTGTTAATGTATTTACATGTCCATGACTGGCACAGTGGAGTAAAGAGATAAACTGGGATAAACACATATATTCCAAATTTGCACTATATATATTATAGAATGTCATTTTTCTATCTAAGCTGCATATGACTTATGCTCTATTTTGTTTGAATCATATTTCACTCATTTTTATTTTGCATTATTTAGACGAATCACTTCATTTGAGAATTATGAATTGAAATAATATTCATAAAAACCTTCTCCATGTAAACAATATACTACCACAATATGAAGCCTTAAGATGAATGACACATAATCATTTATGTGTTTATTGCTAAATTAAAACATGGCTGAATCATATTTTATCGGTTTTTGGTTATTTTTAAATCCCGCTTTTGTTTTGCATTTGTGCAGACACTAACATATGGCACATAGTGATATATTATTACTGATTGGTATATACTGGCACTCTTTTGACAAAAACATTTTTTATCTGACTGATGTGTAATCTACACCATGCATGACATGTCTAAAAATACCCTGAGTCCTAGATATCACATTACAATCTTGCCTGGAAAGTTTAAATGACTAGTTTTAATACTAGGTTTGGTTCCAATCATTATATAAATGTGACACTTTATCATTATACATATGTACTTTTCACCGATAGCTATTATTTCAATCTTTTCAATAAATCAATTTCATTTCTTGATTATTGTGGCTACTTTATTAACTAATGTGCACAATTTGGTTTTCATGACTGTCTTTATGTGTTCTCTGTTGTGTACTGTGTTTTTCATATACTCTGTAACAGACACTAAGACCTGCAGACTAGTCTCAATAATTGACACTATCACTGACTATACATGAATGTATACAATGTACTCCTATCAGCTCACTACCACTTGCTTACAGATAAGATGGGATTACTTGACCTCCAACTACGTGTATAAACAAGGTCTAAAACTGTAAAATGACAAGTAACATCATGTGATCAAAAATACAACTGAATATGTAATCCAAATATTACATTTCAAATTTATCACCTTGAATCACTATTATGGTCTTCATTGCTACAGCCTTGTATTTAGTTTATTGGAAGATTCCATTATCTACAGAACACTAAATTTTTAATAATAAATTATTAATACAAAGATATTATATACAAATTATATTTAGCCGAATGAAGGTGAGCTAGTTGCATCAAACCGTCGTGCTATCATTTGGGGATTGGAAATAAGGATGACTTAGTTTAGAACTTTACATCTGTCAGATATAAAGATATATATCTATATAAAATTATTATACATACCGTTATATATATACAGTATACTGTGTTATCATTTGAAAAGTTACTTTCATATATTTAAAACTGACATTCAAATCTAGCAGTATTCATTATCTCCAAATACAGGATTGGTTGTTACATAATTCTGATAATTACTATAATTACATTTTTATTGATTTTAAATAGTTGTAATCAATACACTACTGATCTCTATGCACTGCAATCTCTATTAACAATCTAACATGGTGAATGTGAAAATGGTTCATTAGCATGGAAGGTTCATTAGCATGAATCACATTATCTAGACTGACAATGAAGGCTTATTGACATGTGAAGAGTATTTTCAAAGACATAACCTTAAACATATCAGAACATGTTTGCAAGATATATTTCGAAATTGAATTCTCTAGGTTTGCTATCACATTTGCATCTATGCTTGAATACAGTTATGTTTACTTTGACCTCTACATAGAGTTCAATCCCTTTTAACTGTCCACCTCCTGTAGACATAAATCACAAGTACAGGGTCACTGTAATACATCAATGACAAAAATCTTATTTGTCAACGGTAATGTAAAACGCTAACATTGAACTTAAAGTAACAGTGTAAATCAAACATATACAAGACAGATAATTCATTTCTATGGAAATGACAGCAAGTATAAACAGTTCACTTTTCAACAAACTACATGCACCTCCCCATTTGACAATTTCATTGAAAACTTCTACAATGGAGTCCTTGTTAGACAACAAAAGCGTCTCACCTATATATTCAATGCCACTAAGATGATGACCCTTAGTTTGAGGTCATCATATAAAGAAATCATTCACACTGAACATGCTCACACAGGTATGTCAATAAGCACATTGTCAAAATTCTATAGTGGAAAAAAAATTGTCCAAATAAAAATGTCATTGTCATTTGTCATAATGAAGTATAAGGCAAAGGATAGGACTTAACTGTTTACAATACTCTAGGTGGAGTGTCCAATTTCTCTACTACTGGTGAAGCAAGGTCAGTTGCCTACAACAGCCATGTTGATCATGATCATAAAAGCATATAGCAAGGCAAAGAAATTGAACGAGGAGCATGTATCTGTGTGACTTGCCAGGAGCACCGCACAACTAGCTATGAAGCATATGTTTGCATCATCGTGAATTTTAAAATAAAGTATGTGATGGTAGATGTATTCATACCATCTTTGTGCCATCAATCATTATATTCTAATTATAACAGTATTATGACTCATATGATTACCTCATTTGATGTGAATCCAGACTACAGCGTGGAACTGTACATGTCAAATTAACCATGTTGTTCTGACTGTTGCATGTAATTACACGGTCAGGGTTACCCACTATCTATCTATGTTCAAAGATCTCTAATAATAATCCATCAAAAACAACAACTTCTGGGCATCTATACATGTATGAGTGGCAGACTGAGCAACATGATCACTTTGATAAAACTGTTCCATAGATAGCTGTGCATGTACAAGATATTTTACCCTAGCGAGCCAACAGTAATACTGTTATCATGATTATCCCTCCCATGTATTGGACCAGGTGCATATATATAATACACAACAACAATGAATTTTCATTCATGTCTTGTTTTACAGACTTTGTACACCATTTTATCAGTCATCATCACCTACCAGTTCTTTCATAGTAAAATAGTATACTTCATGTACCATAAACTTCAAACCAGCACCAAATTAGTACAAATCCCTATCCCCTATTATTTGTTCACTTTTCATGTTCCAACACATAACACTAGCACTGGACAATAATAGACACATGCAAATCTGAACCATATGGTACACAACATAGTCTTACCTGTAATAGTATCTCGCAGTCCTCACGTCCTATAAACATCATGGTTGGCTCTAACTGGTGCATACGACCAGAACTACTGATAAGGCACCAAGACATCTTGTGTTAATTTGAAATCAATTATTGCTGTGACATACCAAGATACAACATCTACTATATCTATGCAACAACCATCAACTGCAACGATTCCACATACTTGTACAGCATACAGGCAACATCAAGTGTTCATCTGTATATAAGACAGAAAATTAATATTATGAATTATGTAAAAGTAAATATTACAACTTTTATGGCTGTATAATATCTGTTGTTTTGGATTACTCAATTACAAATATAATGTACTTCAGCTGATGGATTTATAAGTTTTAATATGAAGGAATACATTATAAATGTGACAAATCAAATGTTCATTCAGCTAAGTCTGTCAGAGTGCTTAATTAGATTTCCAATAACATACCAGAAGTAATAACAATAATTTTGATAGATGTAGTATTGTATAGAGATAGTAGTACAAAACATGTCAAAGAATAAACACATCACAGACTTACAATGATATATAGTTCACAATCATTGCAATAATGCAAATTGCACTGGATTATACTCATACAGTTCCATAGTGGCATTATAAATTCATCAGAGCTTCCATCATATTTTTTCCATTTGATCACAAATATTTGTTAATTTTAGTACGTACATATAGCAAATTCACAATATTTTAATATGGGATCCCATTTGCTATATTACTACACATGCATACAGAATGAAATTTTGCAGACTGTGATTAAAAGAAGTACCAGTATTTGTAATTACCGCTGTCTACATGCATATGTATATAGTGAAGTCTGGGGTTCAATCTACACTGTGATGTCAGTGAGTCATCACATGGAAGGTCAGAGGATATAAAGACTTCCATTTAGATACTGTATTGTTGTATGGTTGCCGACGACATCATGTACTATCTGGGATAGGTTCTCATTCAGACACACATGTACATTACTGTAATACATTTTATACAGCAATTCAACCATGGTTATCTACTATCCATATAGTTATATTGCTTTTAACATTACCTCATGTGTATATAACACATGGAGAAATGACAAACTGAAAAGACAATATGAAGTCTTTGATGTCTGGCCACTGCTTTCATATCTATGATATTACTTCATTATTGCTTATTTTTTGGTTGTTTGTTTGTTTGTTTGTTTGTTTGTTTGTTTATTTACTCATATCAGTCAACCTCTTTCATAAACATCATAAACATCAACAAAGGCCCTGACCCTTGACATTACTGAAGCTTACACTACCTCACACCAACCAGTCTACTTTCACAGATAATTATAGAATATAATTTAGTATTACGGCATTACACCATCTGAGGAAAGGGTGTGACTTACAAAAACCAATTATTCAATACCAGTTATTTTTATCTTCATAGAAGTAGGTCCTACATAGAGTAGTTTGCTGCATTCCACTGAATTATCAACATCATAATTTATTCATCCTTAGCTGACCCATTTCCATTCCTTGTTGTATTTTAGTAAGTTTTTGGAGATTAATTTGCAAGGGTCAAATATTAGAAAGGGAAGTTAAACCTGCTGCTTTGTGTTGGCACACATCCTGTGTTGTTGGTCGGTGTGGTCGTGTAATGACCAAATTACAGATATAGACACGAAATATCATTACACATCATATATCATAACAGTTCTGTTAAAGGTTGGCTTTGACTTCACCATAACATGCCTGACTGTCCTGGGTGACACCAAATTGTGATTTTTATAACAATGCATACATTCCTGACAACACTTGACCAAACTGGGTCACTGCTATTGTTTGCCTGCATATACTTGTTAGCAATTAATACCCTATGTTTGAGTGGCTACACACAGAAACCAAGTCTGAATTGTTTCCAATTAAAATATGAAAAGATTCACAGGTTCTTAGACTATTATATTCTTTGTTTTTACTCAAGCAAAACGATGGTACATCTAGTATTTCAAAACTCCTCTCAACTTAATCGATGAAGTTAAAAGCACACCTTGGATTTGTCAGAAAGAATGTCTCCATATCAATTTCACCTACGTGCCAAATTGCTCATCTTTATTGATATAGAAACTGTACACATAATTTCGGATACTCAGATTTATATAAGTGCCTTAGGGAACTGTTTGAATGTTCAAAGTACACCTAACTCTCAAGCTCATAAAACTCTATGATGTTTTGCTCTGACAAGCATTCCAAAGCTATATACATATTTAACAATATTGCACATGCTTCCATATCCTTTGCTTTGTGGAGGCATATGCAGAAAATATCATCTAAAAATGACATATCCTTTGAATATGGTAAATATATATTACAGTATATACAAAATATGAAACCAGTCATTAAGTTTAAACTGTTGCTTCTAAATACTGCATGTTCCAGATAGTCTTTGTAACACAATGTGCATTACAATATTTGCTAGCATCTGTTGTTTCTACCAATGTTCCATCTATTTTCACTGAATCCAGGCAATTCATATCAATATTAATCTAGTTCAGTTTTAATCTAGTTATGTGTGCTACTAGTACTACCAAATAATGTGTAATGCAGAATGGGTTTACACATCTCACAACAATGAGTAGAGCAATGACAACGTTAACACACCTACACTACTGTCACTTTTGTTGACATAGTGAACTAACTGTAACTGCACACACTATCTCTAGTTATCATTTATTTGTTAGGGACAATCATACATGTATGCTAAAGACAGCAATGGTAAACAATAATTCTACAAATAAAAGAATCTCAGGGTTTGTCCAACATACTAGTATATAGTAGAAAGGTGCTAGCATGTGTAAAAGGTATCTGTGATTCATTCATTCCTTGAAATCTCAGTTTAGAAATTAAGAATTAGCGTCGATGGTAGTTTCACAATTCACTGACTTTGTGTTTTCTTACAGTATGCAGTATTGACAAATGAATGAAATGTTTTGTTTTTAAATTGACAAGTTTCCTTAAATTTTGGTTTTGGTTTTGAGTTCAACATTTTGTTTTCATCAAACGAGAAGAACACAACATCTTTACATTGCAAGTGGTTATAGATAATGTTTATGCCACAAAAATAGCACACCCACTTATTTGTGCTGCGCTGTATTTGATAACTGTTTTCATTCAGGAAGCCATCTCCTCACCGACAAATTTTGACAAGAAGTCATCCCCGATTAGCGCGATTTCTTCACTTCAATACAGTGGACCTGGCATGACTTGGTAAATGAATGCATGCATAATACCACGGACAACAACCAACGGTTAAAGAGTAAGACCACAAGACGTGTGTGACGGTAACAGAACTCCTTACAGGAGCTGTCAAACACCAGCGTCATCATTACAGAGGGCATCCGACGGGTGGGCCGGGTGCTTTTCAAGTCAATCGTCGCGATTTCTTAAAGACCATCTTGTTCGCAAGCTTTGTTGGTAAATCTACAATCGATGATGAATAACAACTCATATTGCGTATACATCAATCAAAACTACACCTTATCGACTCACCTGTTGAGCGAAAATCCAAAAAGAAAGCAACAAACGTGAAATAAGTGTAGTTCTTGCTGTGTACAAACCGACATTCCAATCATCACCAAGATGACCTCACCACATAAATGACGCATGCTCAAAACGCCTTTCACGATTGGTTTTGGGATAAGCCTCGATATCATGCTTGGGGTCAGTGTCAGCTGTGAAAGTGACCTCTGAAGCAAAATATTACTTTTGGTGCAATTATGGAAGATTTAGAGGTGCTTTCGGAATATCAGCGGACGATTAGGGGTAAGATATAACAACCCAAGCATACAAATATTGTAAATTACGGACTGCATTGATGTTTTGGAAACCAAAGACGTTTTGGAATATTTGGAACTCGTCCCATTTACGTTACAACGTTCATCATGCATGTTACATGTACTCCACATATTTGTTTATTTGATTTTACATTCCAAAATATTATTGCAGTTGAAAACAGATGAGGGAATGTTTTGCATTGCTTCAACTGTAATCAAATTGGTTGTGTCTTTTACACGATTAACACCTATTAAATCCAATTAAGGTGTGAAATTTAATGTTTTAGTGAAGTTACCTATTTCAAAAGAAACCAAAACATGCCGCCATTTTCAGAACTCGAGATCACCAATCAGAGCGTCGTAACCAAGACAACAAGGTTAAGTGGGGTTCAGGGCTAAAGTCCAAATACTTTAAAAATCTTATATACACGATATGCAAGGTGTATGTATGAATTCTCGGGCGTTATTTGGTGTATTTCAGATCTGATTTCGGTTGTTGTTTCTAGTGTTTCAACCCAATCTGCTTCTAACAGAGAGTTGCATATACTGAATCAGAAGTATCTAAATGATACAGTATGACAAGTTGTATTATTTATATTAATAATTTGGCTTGTGGTGTTCAATCAATCAGTTTTGATCTGTATTACTGCTGCCAATATTGTACAAGTACCACTTGCATCATGTGCATTGATGGTGGTGATGGTGGCAGCAGCAGCAGTGTTGGCAGTGGTAATGTGGACATGTCTATGTGAGTGTGCATACTTGTGTGATGCATTTGAATGAGGGTGGATGGTTGGTATTTTACCAATCACAATAGATTTTCTTACACATCTCATTTATAAAAATGAAACAAAAAATACATTGCATCTTGTATTTGAAATAATTTGAGTATTATATATCAATAAGTAACATGTACCATATCATTCCCATCTAATTGTTGAAATCAGCGATTTAATCCAAAGTCGTAACATTAACCTTTGCATAAGCCTAGATTCTATGCTTGTCGTTGATTTGGGCCAAAATTAATCACAAACATAGAATCAAAGCTACCTTGGTATTTGTAATATCAGGAGGAAAGTTGATATGTTTATTGAGTATTTTATTTTCAAACAATAGTATTTATGTAAAATATGTTACTACAGTTTGTTTTTCTTCTATTATATTTAATAGGCCGAGCCAATGCAAGTCTTCAAGACCTGAAGATGTCTTTAAACAAGTCCCCACCACGTAAAGGGAGAACATTATCATCACCATCCTCATCACCAGTATTACGGAGTTATTTTAGTGCTGGTACAGATTATAATACTGCTGTTGACAGACTCAGAATGCTTATACAAGAACAAGATGCCAGGCATGGTAAGAGTGAGCCCACTAGACCAAGAGTTCTACTACCAATGTTTGATATGGCTACTGCTTCAGATGCTGGAAGGGTGAGTACATGGTAACCAAAGTGATGGAAAGGAAGGGTATCATTTTAGGTAGAGGAAAGAGACATGGGAACTTTTTTAATGAGTTGTCTTTCTTTAGTCAGACACAATGCTGGCTGCCATCAGTGCATAAATTTCTTTGGTAAGTATAACACAAAAAGATATGTGAGAAACAGTTTCACAGATAATAAAGAAAGTATAAATATGTCTAGATATAGAGCAACAATCTGTGGGAATATTAGAATGTTGAGTTCATGATATCTTGTCTTCTATCAACTTTTTCAGAGTCCAGCAGTAAGTATGGGTGGTGGTATGGTAGAAACTCTACCAAAAGCATCAGAACTGCTTCCACTCATCAACAACTATATTTCATACATTCACCAGTTAGAAGGAAAAAACAGGTTTATTGAAGTAAGTAACAAGGACTATTCCAAGTTCTAGTAGTTGCAATGAATACAGTGGACTAAAATGGTTGTACATCACTTCCATAAAACCAAAACATATTACATGGTGAAACATTGAATTCTTCATATAATGTCTGTATGTATTAAATGACTTGTAGGGTCAATTTATTTTGGAAAGGTGATAATACATCAACACATCAAATGCTGTACATGTATTTGAACACACAATTTATATGTGTGAAAATCACAGAGTATGCAGTAAGTAGGTGAAATTTACCTGACTTCCTCCACTTTCTGTACCTGGGTTCCAAATCAAGGTTATTGGTATGGTACAGGATATGGACTGTACAAGGTTTACTGCCCCCCCCCCCTTTCACCTTGTTAATGGAGTTCTCAAATACATTAGGTATACATATATATCATTTGTATATGTGTAATTTTATTGATGACCAGTCCTGTTCACCTTTTAACATAAAACTCCCCATCTTATCTTTTCAGGATGAACTGAAAATTATCAAGTTGAAAATGGAGGAGGTTATTGATGACAACACAAGGTTACATGAACAGTTGAAAACTATGGTGGTTGAAGTCACACTGGATGAACCTGGGTCTCAAGTATGTCATAAGTGTACATTAGTTTACAAGATTCTATATTCCATCCTTGGAGTCATACAAAAGTCTTCATTTGTTGTGTGGGTTTAAAAGCCAAGGATTCAATCCCAAACAAGTTCATGTATTAGTGTTATGTTATCAGTGGAGCCTTAAGGATTGAATAGGATCATCTTTTTGTTCTGGATCAAATTTTCCATAGCTCAGCCTCTGTCAGACAACTGGTTTTCAAACGTAAATTTTAATCCTAATCCGAACTGGGCTTCAAGATATTGTACTGAAACAATGTTTAGTATCTGTTGATATCATTACATTTTTTGGCATTCTGAATTTTGGTGAGTGACATTATCAAGCCAGGTAGCCAAGTATGTGGGCTTTATCGCTATATGTGTGTTTTCACAGGATGAGAAGCCAGGTGCTCAGACTGAGAAGTACTTAGAAACTGCTGGTGTCATTGACCCCAAGAATGTATCAGAGTATAAAATAGAATTGGTAAGTGAGATGTGAGATGATAAAATAAACAACTATATGTGTGAATGACATGATAATTCAGAATAATGAAAATTTTATCACAACAATCTTACTAGTATATGATATTCATAATAATTGTACAATTTGATAAGCAACTATTTAGGGAAGGGTTGTGTAAAAATATGCAGTAATACTTTTATGATCATTATCTTAATACATATTTTGACATTCACTCAGTACTTCATAATTTTACTGTAAAATGTGAAATTTATAACATTTTGAATGCAAAGTGGACTATCAAAAAATAGTCTGTGAAAGGTGGTTCTCTATGTCAACCAATATTTGTACCTGATATTTTCAGTGATATTTTCTTGTGTTTCTTTACAGGAGAAAGTTGCAGCACTGTATGCTGGGAAGACAAACAGGCTGGAAGCACAACTTAAGGAGGCAAGGTACAGAATTTTTTTTATCTTTTCTGAACAATATTAATATAAAAAATAAACTAATGTAGCATATCTCTAGTATTACAAACCATGTAGTCAATTTTATAAGGTTTGGTACATTGTGTTTTACTGCAATGTGCATTGCATATACAGTTTGAATAGTGGCGTAATGCTGTAGTTTATCAATATGTTATTTTCATTGAACATTCATTGCAATAGTGTAAGGAAGCTTTCAGTTTCACTTCTGAAGAAACACATAAACACACACACACACACACACACACACACACACACACACACACACACACACACACACACACACACACACACACACACACACAGTTGAACTGGCCTAGACTGTACACCTCATATCATTGATATTGTTCTAACAGAGATGAATTAGAGAGAGCCGAGGGTGATCTTGGAACAATGAAAACCAAAGTACGATTGTCAGAATCCAAACGTCTGCTGGGAACAGATAAAGCACCCTCAGTGGAGGGATTATGTGTGAAATGTGCACAGAATGATGCTGTGCTGGCTTCCATTCATAGTGATATGAACATTAAGACCATTGACAGACTAACAGGGTAAGTTGGTCAGTTTCTCAAGGGCAAATTGAATTAAAAAATGTTGTAAAATGCTTTGAAACTCTCCAAAGAAAGTTCTGTAAAGATTAGGTGAATGGATTTTTGTAGTGTGTAATTTACTCTTGATAAAGGCTTGGTGTACAAAAAATTGATTGAAGAACTCAAGACGTAAACGTTGTTTGTGAAATCTTCTGACTGCCTTGTCTTATTTCTGTAGTGAAAGAGATGATCTGATGGGTACTGTGACAAGACTGAAATCAAGTATAGAGGATATGAGGAGAAGAGAAGGTGCAGCACACGAACATGTCAAACAGAGTATTGAACTGGTAGAGCAATCTCAGCTGGAGAAAAATCAGGTATTTATGGCAGGCAGTCCATGATGTACCTAACGTGTTTGTATAGTGTGATTGGTGTGGTTTTGACGTGATTATTAGACAAAGGAATAATCAGTGTTTCTTTGACCGCTGACAGAACTACGGTGTTTGTAACCCAACAAAATGTATATTTCAGATAAAGACAACTAGCAGTAGATACCATGGTTGTGTTCATTTCATGTACTCAATTCCATTCTCTATAATATGTGGGGACAGGATAGCTTTAATAAGGTGAAGATTTCTTGAGTGAAACGTCAACTTTATCAAAATTCTGTATTTGGACTGAGTACGTACATGTACTTATACTTATCACTAACTCACATAGTTTTGTCCTGTTTTCTGACTTACAGGCACTTGTAGAAAAAGAACAACTCAAGGGAGAACTGCAAAGACAACTGGAGAATTATAAACAGATGTTGGTTGACAACCAGAAGAGTTTGGATCAAGAAAAACAGCTGTACATGCAACAATGTGCCAAACAAATGGAGAATGTACAATTACAGGTAACATCTTTATGTTGTGGAATCTCATCATTTCTTTCCCTGTCAAACACTAAAATGTGTTATTTCCTTTCAATTAAATGTGTTTATGAAAACTCACCAATATGTATGATTCCTTCTACATTCATGGGCACATGGATATAAAATCAAAACCTTCATACAATTATTACGTTGTTCATAAAACTTACACGTAGAATATTCTTAACATCTGTTTGTAACATGGTCTGATATCAGGTATTTCAAATATATTTTATATAGCACCAGCATACATTAGAAAGGCTGACGGCCACAGAAACACAAATGGACAAAGTGTCCAGAGACAAGGCACATATATTATCAGAGTTGGAAGAAACCAAGTCACAGTTGGCGGATTATACAGCCAGGATAAGTAAGGTACGGTATGACTTGTTTGATATAATACTGGTCCTAGAATGTTATGTTGCCCAAGGACCTTCATTGTGCTAGTTTACCGTAGCTGAGTCTGTTCCTCCCATGACACAAGCTTGAAGTGCCTTGTTGTACATTTGTTAGTAACTCTAACATGTTTTGTATTATCTTCTAGAAATCTGCCAACATCAAACTGAGCAATGCTACAGCCATAGCACAGAGAGATGAAGCAATGAGACAACTGAAAAATGTTAGAGACAAAGCATTATGGGAAGGCCGAGAAAAAGAACAGGTATAGTGATGATATGATGTAGTGGAGTAAAGGGTCACAATTTGAACATGATTAGTATTAGATATCGTATTGAATTGTGATAGCGCCATCACATGGTATATTCCTTTCTATAACACATCATTTTCATATAGCTGTCAGTGATTTGCGTAGATTGTATCATGTGGTATGGTCTATTGACCCATAGTGCATATTTCATGAGGGCACCACATATTATGGAAAATAAGGGTTGGAATTCTCATCATTTTCTCGTATGCACCATCATGGTACATAACAACAAAGTGGGTGTAAAACACCTTTAAAAGTTCCTAAAAATCATTGTTGAGCTTGCCATTAACTTTTGCCATAAAATGCTAAGTTTGCCATTGTTCAAAATATGCTTCCCTTCAGTTGTCAAACTCTGAGACATTTTTCTTTGTGATAACAGTGACAGGAATATTATGTACTATAGTGTTCAATTATGTCATCACTAGAATGTTATGATTTACTGAAAGTGTGGGCACCATTACATGTAACATGAAAACTTTGTTGTCCATAGGAAATTGAAAGACTACACATTGAACTGAAAGACGTGAAGAGACGACTGGCTGATGCAGAAAAACAAGCATCCAGGGCTACAAATAGCCATATGAGGACAATGGAAAGACTCTCTGCTGCTGAGAAAACAGTAAGTCCAAATGTTACCTTTTTCTGAACTTGGACTGTAACCATCACAATATTACGGTACCTCCCACAGTTTTCTCACTTTGTCAAAAATATTTGTCTTGGATACCAATCTCCATCAACATGCCAATTTGTCACTAGAGGGGGCTGTTTACCACAATGGGTCAGCCTTACTATATGACATGCTCATTTATGAGACAGAAAATATATGTCATTTTGATTTATGCATAAAATATATATGTGTGACCATAACAAATCTGTCACCATTACTTTGATTGACTTGTTTGTTCTTTCAGGTGCATGGATTGCAAACAAGTGTTGAAGAGATGAAAAGCACACGGGAAAACAGTATACAAAGTCTGGCCAAGAAAGCTCAGGAAAGGGAAGCAGAATTATTGAATCTCGTTGATGAATTGGAAAGCAAACACAGTAAGTGCCCAGATGTAATGTCATTATGAATTGTGGTTTCATTCATTTACAAGTCAAGATGTGTGCATATCAGGCTATGATATAACCCAAATCATAGAAATACTGATAATCTTGTTATATCATTTTATATTCAGCTTCCACCAAGAGTGAATTGGAAAAAATGCTCAGTTCACAGAAAACGTTGATTTCTAAGTTGAAAGAAGAATGTCAGAGGCTGGCTCAGGCATTGGAGAAAGCCAGTGAAATGTATAGGTAAGAACACAGACAAAGGTTGTACATTGCAAACTAGTTATACTGTATGCTACAATGGCATTCATTAACACATGTCAGAGGGGAAAGTCTGAGAAACATTCAGCCGAGTACTCTGTACTCTCAACCATCCAACTAATTGAAATATTAGATTGCATGGATGTGTGCAAAATGACTAGTATCACATTGAGTTTTGGACATCACAAGTGTGCCTTCTTTGCTTAAAATGTAAGTGGTAACATTTTAAATGATGTGTGTTCTTTGAATTTAGCACTTAGTGTTAATAGTACAAACTGGCTGTCATGATTTATTGCTTAAAACAAATTGAACTAAGGGCACTAACATAATGACAGGTTTTTCCTGATGATACTTGACTGGCAGTGGCTCAGTATGTGTGTTATGTAAAACCTCATTAATGCCATTTTTAATTTCAGCTATGTTTCCTGTAATATTTATTTTATCATTTCCCATAGTTGATGTCAAAGGTCACCCTATATTTTATTTTCTGTGATCTTACTACCTATTAGCCTTCCTAATGAATATGATCACACGCTTCTTTTTCTACCACTGTAAATTTACAAACTGCAAACAAATTTCCATATTTTGAACCCTGTCAAAAAGAATAGATAAATGAAATTAAGAAAACAGTTTTAAAAATTGACACAGTCATACATCTGTGTACGTTAATAAATGATTAAAATACATTTTTCTCTTAATTGGTACTGATGATAGCTCTGAGATCAGACAGCTAAGGGAAATGAACGATATACTGTCTACGAAGCAGGAGAGATTGACTCGGCAACATAGTGAAATGGAACAACAGTGTGTTCAGCATGCAAAAATGCATAAAGTTATGACGGCCAGAGTAAAGGATATGGAGAAACATGGTCATGGGTCATCACAGCAGGTTAGTTATATGGTTGGATCTTGACTGTTGATATGACAACAGGCTTGTTATGATTAGTTATGGAGAAGGACATCAAAATAGGTTGGTTTAAGATACATCACAACAAGTTATTTATGATTGGCTAATTCTGAATATGGGATGTCAAGAGATAAGTTGTGATTGGTTAAATCATGGGACATCATAAGCAGTTAGTTATGATTGGTAAGTTATGGACAGTTTGTTTCACAACAGGTTTATGTAAAGTCTTGATTGGTTTTTTGAAACAATTAGTCATTGTTGTGTAAATTTACCTTTTGTTGTTATTTGTAGGTTGTGGAGCTGTTGAACAAACTCAAGTGTGCTTCAAGAGAGAAGGAACAAATGCAAAAAGAAGTGAATTTCCTGCAACAACAGTTAGCCACACAGACACGTATTAACCAGAAAGTAAGACCTGTCACATCCAATGGACAATGAGAACCAAACAACACTACCTGGATGACTTGAATAATCTCTCTCCATAATTGGTATCAGTACTTACAATCAAATATTTGGGGTGGGTTAGTTAGTATGCTCTGATTGAGGTGCATGTACTATCACCTGAGGGCAGTCAATCTTCTTTTTACTGTTCTATGACAGGCCTCACATGATCAGCTAATCTGTGTTTATTAGTCTAGATGCTAGACCCTCAGGCTGTTCTGTGCTAACCAAAGGCCACACGGCACTGAAGGCTTTTCTGGAGGCACAGCCCACTCGACTGCATTCAGAGGTACTGTCAGTGTCATCCTTTGACTTTGTCTGGTAACCTTTTCAAAGTGTCATCAGAGATCTTGTACAAAACTAGTTTACATTGTGCATGAATCCAGGATTTGTTAGTTTGTACATCAAGCTTTCTTATTTGTTCATAGTTGTCGTCTTTAACCAGAGATCGAAAAGCTACTTTGGCCTTGACGTAGTGAAAACAATACTTACTGTTATCAGGGTTTTTTTTACAGGTGTGTACGTAGTACATATTGGTCTAGCACTTACCAGGTTTTAGACTGTAAGATACGTCATGTCACTCCGCCCTCACTGACCTCTCTCCCATGGGAGGGATTTACCGATGTGTGAGGGCGCCCTGTCATGGCATACCTTACAGACTAACCAGGTATATGCATGTTGGTAAATTATTTATTAACAAAGGAAAATAAAGAAGTTCAAAGTTAATTTTGGTTATTTCAGAGTCACATGCAAAACTACTGAAATCACGTTATCGTGGAATATATTCCTAACATGTAATAATATAATATTTTTCTGTCATATTCCTAAATATGGTACTACAGGTCTTTATTTTGTATATTTTGTAATATTTATAATATTCTCCCGAGTAGTCAGATTTAAGATAACAATGCTTTGGATAATTAACTTTAAAATAAATAAATAAATAAATATGAAAACACTCAAATTCCTTCAATAACAGTATTTGCAGGTGTGAGCCTTAAACTTGACTGAAACAAATTGATTATAAAACATTTTTTTTCTTAAAAAGAAACATATATATAGAAATATACAAAATATGAATGAATGTATAGAAAGAGACAAATTTTAATTAATTTATATAAAAAGGTGATTCCAAGACTGTACTTGAACTTTTATATATAAACTTTTTTCTCATTATGGTGTTAATTTGGCATACACGATGAGGTAGTATGATTTTACTGATTATGGTGACACAATGTACTCATGTAAATTTATGTCTGTGGTTTGATGTTCATATATATTGATATGTTTTTATATGGTACTTACATATGTAAATGTAGACTCATTTGACTTTGAATTTAAATGGTACTTTGTCTGGGTGTGTATGCAATGGCATGATATATGTCTACAGATTCAAGACCATTACGGAGAGCATATTAGCCAACATGATTGTTTTTCAAATTTATGGTTACTTACATTGTAAACACCTCTGAATACTGGTAACATGCACACACACACACACACACACACACACACACACACACACACACACACACACACACACACACACACACACACACATATGTACGTACGTACGTACATACATACATACATACATACATACATACATACATACATACATACATACATACATACATACATACATACATACATGCATACATACATACATACATACAAACACACTTATATACAAACATACATACATACATACATACATACATACATACATACATACATACATACATACATACATACATACATACATACATACATACATACAAACACACTTATATACAAACACCGCACATGCACATGCATACATGCATTCACACACACACACACACACACACACACATATACATTGCAGTGATGTTGATTGTTCATGCAAACTTGTAAGGCCATCTTGAATGGTGCATTATGGGATATATAGTATAATTCCATTGATAAACTATAATCATCAACTGTTATAAACAAGCAGTAGTCACAATGTTTATATTAAACCATCTTGTCTTGGTTTGCATAGGCCCTTGGGGGAAGGGGGAGCTATCCTGATCAGATTAGATGTTGCCATAACTACAAATGATCCCACCGTCCTTTGCATCTGAGCACACTCATGACAAAATAATTGTGGAAAGTACATAAAATACAAAATTGTGAGACTTTCTATAGAGGCCTTGAATCTGTAGTAGCAGTCTCGTTTTTAATGCGAAATGTCACATTTTTCTTAGATTTCCTCAGTTTAGAAAGTGTTCAAATCAAAGTTATTACAAGCATTATTTATATTGTATCATATTTCTAATTATTTAAATAATTTCTTTTTGTAATATATTACATCAGGAAAATCGCTTGTAAATATTGTGCTTGTCAATGTCAATAAATTTGGTTAATTTTGAATTTTGAAGAGATCTGCAGAATTTTTGACTTTTTGAAAATATTGTGCTCAGGTCAGCCAAGCATCTGACATACTACATGTACATTGTCACTTGATTTTCAATGCTCACAGATCATCTTCAAAACCTCAGAAAACAATATTAGTTGTAACTAGATATATTTCTAGGAGAGAATAGACTAATTTCCTCTGTAGAAAGCTATACATTTTCCTCATCTCAGAATGACCAGTAAGGCAACCAAAGCCCTATGATATTAGACCATACCAACGAATAGGTACTGTTTACTATCTTCTTTCTTCTACTACCGCCTGCCCTTATCATACTCTAGAGGGCGATATTCCCTATATGTATTACCAGTACTGGCATACATTCCTCTGTTTCATTGAAAAATAGAAACACGTAATCTGTACAAATGAATTGTTCCTTTTTTTGTCTGTAAACACATCTGGAGATAACAAATGTATGCATGTACATATTCTTGTCATGTTTCTATGTTTCCTTCTCGTTCACCATACAAATTAATTACATTTTTACATTGAATTTGAGAGCAGATGTGCATGAACAGTTTTAGGGCCAAATGCCTACAGATAGCTATATGAACACCTATTTTGTAGTGGGTGGGGTTCCATTTTCCACTTGTATATTACATGCATCATAGGCCTCACTCATGGTCTATGCATGCGTTAACATAACAATGTAACTTTCTCCATAACTGACACCAAGATAGAGGTCATACAAGACAAATTTCACAGATTTTACTTTCACTAAAGCGTTTTGTTACATCACCATATAAAACAGATATCATTTAATTGTTTACTGACAACATATTTCAGTCGATTAATTCGTCATCTTCTTGACAAATACAATGAGGCCAATTGCAACAAGGTTGCAGCCAGGGCCTTGGCAACCCAAAGCTAATCAGGTCAAATTGATCTTCGACAGGTTCTACCGTTTTCTCGTGTTCTTTCACTGCATCTCTAGCCTTGTTGATTAGTTCTTGTGATTTGCTGTCGGTAGATTTGAGAGGGCGATGCTCCCCTGGGTCGTTCGTGAGATCGTACACTAGTGGGGGATCGTGGTGATCGACGTGACCACTGTCACATCCACACAGCCAAGTATTAAAACACGCCTGAGTACCTGGTGTCCATCTTGGCGTGGTAAATATAACTTTGTATGTTATTTGTTCTGAAATGCAATAAAAAAGAGACGATATCATCACTTATTGTGAACGATAAGTTCATTAACATGCCATCACGTTTAGGACTATCCTGGTAGAAATTACGACCTTGTCACTCTAATTTCAACCATTTTCCATTCGTTAAAGTTTCTTTGTATTTTATAAAGTGTATGTATCCTGTACATTTTTAACGCACACAAAAATGCGACCGACTGTCGATAGGTCTAGATCTTACCCACACTGGTTAATTATATATACATTAAGCATAGAAGTCGCGAAACAAAATACACTGTTTGACAACGATGATACATTTAATATCAAACCGTGTTATCCAAAGGTGATATAGGAACATTGTTATGGGTCAAAGGAGGGCTACGAAAATTCTGGTGGTCTGAAAGGGGGGCGGCGAAATATTTTGCTCATGATTTGAACCTAATCAAACCTCAAGAGCGGTCGTTTACCGAGTAAATAAATAATTTTCAATACCTTCTAAAACCTAGATTCAGTAATGAGTAGGTGGCATGCGAATGTATTTGTGTATCCCTTCCTTCCCCTGTCTGTCTATCTGTCTGTCTGTCTGTCTGTCTGTCTGTCTGTCTGTCTGTCTGTCTCTCAGGCTCTCTTTTTCTCTGCGGAGACTATTTTGAACAGTCCAACCTCACGAGCAGTCGTATACCTTGTAATTTGCAAAATTGTACACTTTATTTACCTACCATACATTTAATTATGAGGCAGTCAATAGCCAAGTGAATGTGTATTTCTGCCAAAATATAACTTAACGTGTTAGTAGGTAATATAGCCATACAGTTGCATAATAATGTATTGACGCGAGTAAAATTGGGGTATTGAAGACAGTTTTCAAGAAGTCTATGGCTTTCGATAATGTGTATGGTTTGAAATTTTATGCCATTAAATGGCCTCCGACATGTCCTTATTTTTTTTTAATGTATATTGTGGGAGGGGATGTCCCTGGATGCTGTTTCTGCCCAGAATCAAACCCCTGCTAGCAAAGTATCTCCAATTATAGATTACCGCCAAATGTGAGACCTTTTTTCGCAAAGCCCACATATGTTTGTAAAGAAATCTCTCACTGTTATGTATGAATGCTGAAGTTAATTTCCACCTCTGGAGCTGGGTGGGGGGGGGGGGGTACTGTATAATTATACATTAAAATATATGTGGCCGGGAGAGGGGGGGGGGCTACAAAGTTCTTCATTTCGGAGGAGGCATGAATTGTTTTGAGAGCTCGAAGAGGGCTGCGAAAAAAAATTGACCAAAATAATTTCTCCCAGCTCCCCCCCCCCCGTAAGTTATGATCCCAGCCTTACAGTTCAGACCACTTTTGAGGTTACAGACAAATGAAATTGAAACGAGCCTCTTTCTTACAATATTGCGTCAGCACACTTCCTTGACTGTGGTCGGCAGAAAGTGCCACACTTGCCTTAAGTATGTTATAAATGTATTGTTCGTGGTATTCTTTGCTTATTTGAGCTTTACTTTAATTATGATGATATTTTATCAGCGAACTTGATACATTTCAAAACATGCCATGTGAAATCGCACATCAAACGGCACGAAAAAATCCTTTACATTGCTATGAAAAAAAATGGTGAAACTCGGAGTGACACATAAATAAATCCAAGACTTTCTAATCGTTTCAGGCAGAATTCGGTTGCCACTTACTGTTATCAGGGCGAAACGTTACACCATGAATCCATGGTCCACAATAGATAAAAAGAAAGTCGTGTGGTGGCGTTTTATCTTTTCCTGATAACACTCCGGTGATATCAGTTCCATCGATTATTCGATCTTTCGGTAATTCAGAATTGGCTAACTTGGCCACTGTAGGTAATAAGTCCATGGAGCTGGTAGGGACAGATATTTCAGAATTCTTTGGAATCAATGGTGGGTATCTGGCAACTGTTGGAACACGAACACCTCCC